>NW_020954596.1:28528594-28595292 GCF_900497805.2 Vombatus ursinus | reverse complement strand
TCATCATCATCATCATCATCATCATCATCATCATCATCATCATCATCTTCCTCCTTGATATTCTAGACCAGGATTTCATAAATGCCTTGATTTTATTTGTTAAAACATGATGACAATTGTATTTCAAAATAATTGATTTCTTTTGTAATCCTATGTTGTTGGGGTTTTTTTGCATTTAAAAACTTTCTTCTGAGAAGGGGTCAATAGGTTCTACTGTGAAAGAGGTCCAAAAACACCAAAAAAGGTGAAAGACTATTTTTCTGTCAATTGATTGAGGAGACAGATTTCTGTTGATTTAGGGGGCAAGAGCCCTTTGATTCACAAATGAGTTGTTGTTTGGAAAAGGAGATAAACCTCTAAATTCATCTTCGTGGTCTGGCAAAGGTTGAAATGTAAATGATAGGACGTTGTCTCACACTCACAAGAGAGAAGAGCTGACTCCAGGCATGTCCTAACGCATAACCAGAAGACAACAGAAATAGAAGGCAAGCATGAATGATACAAATTTTCTAAGATTTCTTGCCCCCCCACCACATTTTTCTTTTAGTTTTTTTTTTTGATTTATCAATTTTATTTTTAATTTCTGGGAAAAAAACAAGTATTTCCATAACATAGCATAAAAAAGCTGATTGCACATGAAACTCAAATTTTTTTACACACAACTTGCTATTTCTTTTAAATATATGATAAAGTTACCATGTAAATTTCTTTTTTTCTCCTCCCCCCACTTTAGAGATGGCTACCGTTAGACACAAATATACATATATATACACACACATATACACATGCATGTAAAATCATTCTATACATGCTTCCATTAATCAATTCTTTCTCTGGCTGCAGATAGCATCTCCTTTCATATGTCCTTTGTATTTAATTTGGATATTTATAGTAGTCAAAATTGCTTATTTGATCAAAGTTGTTCTTAAAACACTATTGAGGAAAAATAGGGAAAAATAAAAGCAATCCAAGAAAATTATAAAAACTAAGTTAAACAACTGGAAAAAGAGGTCCAAAATCTTAAGGAAGACAATAACTCATTAAAACTAGAATTGAGCAGGAGGAATTGAATGATGGTATAAGACACCAAGAAATAATAAACCTAGAAAAAATATAAGAGACTCTAAAACATCTAATTAGGAAAACAACTGATCTGTAGAACAGATTGAGGAGAGACAATATAAGAATTGTTGTACTATCTGGAAGTTATGATCAAAAAAAAGAATCTGGATACAATATAACAAAAAGAAATCATTAAGGAAAATTGTCCCTAATTACTAGAACAAGAAGGTAAAGTAGAAATAGAAAAAAAAATCTACCATTTGCCATACTAAATAGATCCTTGGAGGAAAACTTACAGGAATGTCATAGCCAAGTTTCAACACTCACAGGTTAAGGAGAAAATATGGCAAGCAACAAGAAAAAAAATAATTTAAATACTGTGGAGATACAGCTAGGATTTCACAAGAACTTGCAGCTTCTACACTAAAAGACTGTCTTGTCTTGGAACGTACTTCAAAGAGCAAAAGTGTTAGGGCTAAAACCAAGAATAACTCACCCAGCAAAGTTGAGTATAATCCTAAGTGGAAAAAAAAATTGATGAACTGACTTTCAGATATTTGTGACAAAAAGAGTAGAAATAAATGGAAAATTCAAAGTTCCAGAAGAAATATGAGGAAAACATTAAAGACTAATTATAAGAGACTCATTAAGGTCAAACTTTTTACTTCTTATATTTGAAAATGTTATCAGTATCCTTAAAATTGTCATCATTACTAGAACAGGTTGAAAGAAAGATTGGGGCTGAGTTGTGTATAATGGGGTTATTTAAAAAAATTGGGTAGGAAAAGGTAAAAAAGAGTGATTATCTCATTAAAAAATGGGGCATGAAAGGAAGAACTTACACAGAGGAAGCAGTTTGGGGTGGAAAGCTGATAGCGTTGGAACCTTACTCTCATCCAATCTGGGTCAAAGAGGAAACAATGTTTACATCCAGAGGGGTGTAGAAATTTTCTTGACCTGTAGAGAGGTGAGAAAACTGTGGTACAGTGTGGAGGAGAGACTTTTAGAAGAATGTAGATTAAGATTTAGTAGGGTGAAGGGAGAGGATAAGGGAGGAACTTTCAGAGGGCAGAGTAGAATAAGGAATGGAAGAGTAAGGGGTGGAGATAATGTAACAGGGATTGGGCAAAATGAGAGTCTGAGAACAATAATAAAAACTAAGATGGAAGGAAATTCACAAAAGAATTATAACTTTGAATGTGAATGGGATGAATTCACCAATAAAACAGAAGTGGATAGCAGAATGAATTAAAAAAAATAAAAATCCAACAATATGTTCTTTACAAGAAACACATTTAAGAATGAAAGACACACATAGTTAAAATGGTGAGTTGGAGTAGATGTTTCAGCTGATGTAAAAAAGACAGGGGTAACAATCATGATCTAAGATAAAGTTATGGCTAAAATAGATTTAATTAAAAGAGACTAACAGGGTAACTAAATTTTGATAAAAGGTACCAAAAACAATGAAACAAAATCAATACTGAACCCTTTTGCACCAGATATTATAGCATATATTTTAAAAGAAAAATTAAATGAATTACAAAAGGAGATAGTAGTGCTGTAATAGTGGGGGACTTTAATCTTACCCTTTCAGAACTACATGAATCTAACCAAAAATAAATAAGAAAGAAGTCAAGAAAGTGAACAGAATTTTAGATAAGCTAGATACTATAGATAATCTGGAAAGAATTGAATGGAAATAAAAAGGAATACACCTTTTTCTCAGTGGTTCATGGCACCTTTCTTTACAATGATTCACCATATATTACTACATAAAATTTTATAGTTCAAAGCCAAAAAAACAAAAAACAAAACAGAAATGTTAAAATTATCCTTTTCAGATAAAAATTCAATAAAATTATATTTCATAAGTGACCATGGAAATATAGATTAAAAACTAATTGGAGAATAAACAACCTAATCTTAAAGAATGAGTAAGTTAAAGAATAAATCTTATAAACAATCAATAATTTCATGGAAGAGAATAACAATAAATAAGACAACATATTAAAACTTATGAATATAGCAAAAGCAATTAGAGGAAAATGAATATCTCTAAATGCTTATATTAATACAAATAAAGAGCATACCAATGAATTGAGCAGGTATTTTAAAAAATCTAGGAAAAAAAACTAAAAAATCTTAA
The DNA here is from genome assembly GCF_900497805.2 of Vombatus ursinus. Classification (NCBI taxonomy): domain Eukaryota; kingdom Metazoa; phylum Chordata; class Mammalia; order Diprotodontia; family Vombatidae; genus Vombatus; species Vombatus ursinus. The sequence goes on along the minus strand of NW_020954596.1, from coordinate 28,592,081 downwards.
AATAACATTCGATGTGAAATCCTAAAAATAAATAAATAAAATAAGATTAATAAAATTAAGTGTAAAAGAAACCTATTACACTAGGAAATAAAACTAGGAGTTGGTTTTCTTAAAAAAATACAAAATAGATAAACCATTGGTTAATTTTATTTAAAAAATAGAGAATAAAACCAAATTACTAGTACTAAAAATAAAAAGGGTGAATACACCACTAACAAAGATGAAAGTAGAGTATTTATAAGGAGTTATTTTGCCCAATTGCATACCAGTGAAATTAATAATGTAAGTGAAATAGAGTAATATTTACAAAAATTTAAATTGCCTAGAATAGCAGAAGTGAAAATAGAATAAATAGACCTATTTTAGAAAAAGCTCTCAGGTCATAAATGAGCTTCCTAAGAAAAAAAGCACCTGGACTAGATAGATTTACAAGTGAATTCTATCAAACATTTAAAGACCAAATGATTCCAAAATTAAATAAATTATATGAATAATAGGCAAAAAATGGATTTTACCAAACTCCTTTCATGAAGCAAATATGATACTGATATCTAAACCAGAAAGAGTAAAAAGAGATAAAAAAAAAAAATTACTGATTTAATTAGTAAATAGAGATGCAAAAATCCTAGCTAAAGTACTGGCTAAAAGATTACAACAATATTTTACAAAAATTACACATTATGACCAAATGAGATTTAAACCACAAATGCAGGGATAGTTTAACACAAGGAAAACTATTAATATAATTGATATATATCAATAATAAAAGTTAAAAAATAATTTTATCAATAGATGCAGAGAAAGGTTTGGATAAAGTACAATACTTATTTCTATTAAAAACACTTGAAAGCATAGGCATAAATGGATTTTTCCTTACATCAATAAAAAGCATTTCTCTAAAACCCTCAGCAAGCATTATTTGTAATGGAAATAAGCTAGAAGCCTTCCCAGTAAGATCACGTGTGAAACAAGATTGCCCACTGTCAGTATTATTCTATATTGCATTGGAAAACCTAGCAAAAACAATAAGAGAAACAAAAGAATCTCTTTTTGCAGATGATGTGATGATATTCTTGGAAAATCCTAATGATTCAACTAAAAACGTTAGTTGAAACAATTAATAATTTTAGCAAAGTAGCAGGTTATTAAGTAAATGCAAATAAATTATCAACTTTCCTATATATCACAAACAAAAACCTACAAGAAGAGATATTAAGAGATAGCCCATTTAAAATAACTTTAGATAGAATAAAATACCTGGGAGAACAGCTGCCAAAATTAACCCAGAAACTATGTAAAAAATATTTAAAAAAAACTTTTCATACAAATAAAATCAGATTTAAATAATTGGAGAAATATTAATTGTTCATGAGTAGGCAGGGCCAATATAATAAAAATGACAATTTTACTTAAGGTAATTTGTATATTCAATACCATCCCTATTAGATTACCAGAAATTATTTGACTGACTTAGAAAAAAAAATAATAACAAAAATCATTTAGAAGAAAAAATCAAGTATATCATGTGAAATAATAAAAAATGTGAAAAGAGGTTTAACATTATCAGATCTTAAACTATATTATAATGAAAATTATCAAAACTATCTGTTACTGGCTAAGAAATAGAAAAGTAGAACAATGAAACATACATACAATTTACAGCAGCAAATAAATATGATAACCTTGTATTTAACAAATGTAAAGACAAGTATTTTGGGATAAAAATTCAGTATTTTATAAAAAAATAGTTGGGAAAACTGGAAAGCTGGAAAATATGGTGGAAATTGGGGATACACCAATATCTTACACCATATTCCAAGATAAGGTCAAAATGGATACATGACCCAAAGATAAAGAGAGATAATACAAGAATATTTGAAGAACATGGAACATATTATTTATTAGATATGAATAGGTGAACAATTTATGAATAAACAAGAAATGGAGAGTAGAGTGAGGTGTAAAATGGATAATTTTGATTACATTAAATTAAAAATGTTTTGTACAAATAAAGCATAGTTAGCCAAGATCAGAAGTTAAGCAGAAAAATTTAGAAACAGTATGTTAAAGGTCTCATATCTCAAATATCTAAAGAGTTTTGTAAAATCTGTAAGAATGAGTCATTCCCCAATTGACAAATGATCAATAGATATGAATAGGCAGTTTTCCAATGAAGAAATTAAAAAAATATGGTTATATGAAAAAATGTTCTACATCATTATTGATTAGAGAAACGAAAATTAAAACAACCTTGAGATATCATTTTATGCCTATCAGATTAACTAAAATTATTGAAGGGGAAAGCAATAAATGTTGGGGGGAAGTGGAAAAATTAAAGGTCCTAATTCACTGTTAGTGGAATTAGAAACTGATCCAACCATTTTGGAGAGCAATCAGGAATTACACCCAAAGAGTTAATAAGCTACTTATACCCTTTGACCCAGTAATACCATCATGAGGTCTATTTCCAAAGATGATTGAGGAAAATGGAAAAGAAGTTATGTGTTCTAAAATATTTATAGCAGCTCTCTTTCTGGTGGCAAAGAGCTGCAAATTACAGGGATGCCCATCAATTAGAGAATGTCTAGACAAGTTGTGGTATCTGATTGTGATGGAATACTACTGTATCATAAGAGATGATGAGCTCAATGATCTTAGAAATAACATAGGGGGGCAGCTAGGTGGCATAGTGGATACAGCACCGGCCCTGAAGTCAGGAGGACCTGAGTTCAAATCCGGCCTCAGACCAAACATTTGACACTTACTAGCTGTGTGACCTCGGGCAAGTCACTTAACCCCAATTGCCTAAAAAGAAAAAGGAAAAAAAAAGAAATAACATGGATAGACTTGCACAAAATAATGAAGAGTGAAATGAGCAGAACCAAGAGAATAGAAGGAAGGAAGAAGGAAAAGAAGTATGAAAAGCAGGTATGTTGGTATGTTCCAGGAACTGTTCTAATGTGTTTTACAAATAAAACCATTTGATCCTCACAATAACCCTGGAAAGTAAGTGCTACTATCCCATTTAATAGTTAAGAAAATTCAGGCTGATAGAAGGGAGGTTGGATTGGGGGAGGCAGTAGTTAGAAGCAAAACCTTTTGAGGATGGACAGAGTGAAAGGAGAATGAGAGTAAGATAAACAAGGAAAAATAGAATGGGAGGAAATACACAGTAATCATAGTTGTGAAAAATAAATTATATTAAGTTTCTCTGATAAAAGCCTTATTTCTCAAATATATAGAGAACTGAATCAAATTTATAAAAAAAGTAAGAGTCATTCATGTTCCTGAAGTTTATGACACATCACCCCCTTTTTCAGTTCCTTTAACAAATTCTTGATAGAAGAATTTCTCCCTGAATAACTTTTTACTTTAATGTTCAAAACATAAAAATAGGAGGGATAACGGGCTAGTCTTATTAATCTATGTTTGAATTGGGTATGACATTTGCCTTCTCTTATGGAACTGTTCCAAAGTAAACATGCTTTCCCAATTTTATGGCATTTTATCTGTTTAAAGTGTGACTATTTCATAGAATCACAGGCTTAAAGTTGTTTAGAGACCATATAGGCCAGCCCTTTTGTTACAAATGAGTAAACTGAGCCCCAAAGAAATTGGGTGACTTGCCCAAGGTGACACAAATAGTGAGCCAAGGTTCTTTGTACTTACCAATTCTACTTACTTGATCTTATAAAGCTAGCCTTGCAGCACTCTTTTCCTAATGTAGACTGTACATTCTTGGAAGGCAATATTTTCTCTTTGTTATGTAAAATTCCCTTCTTCAATTCTTCCCACCCTCACAAAGTTCAATACAATGCACACTGATGTATCAAGTATAAATCTTCAATCTTGCTGACTATAATTTGTTTATATAGGACTGTTGCTTTCCATGCTGATTTATTGTTCTCAAATTAAAGGCTAAGTCAATTTCTTCTAATTCACCTCACTATCCCAATGCCTTAACTGAAAAAGTGACATTCCCTGAAGCTAGCAAGTTATATGCATGCACTTGTAGGGTCAGGTCCCAAATGCGTTTCTATCAAACAAGTTCAGTTTTCACACTTGTTTGAGATGATGGCATCCGTTTCATGTGATACCAGACAAGGTCTATAAGCTTTTCGTTTCTTGAGGAAGACTTGTTCTTCAGAAGGAACTTTTCCCTATTCAGAGAGAAAACAGAAAAGTGTGTTTTGGTTGAGTTTTTCTGCTTCTATTCTTTCTTGGCTCATTAAAAAGCAAGTAAAACAGGTTAGATGTAAAAATCTAATCCAAAAAGTATCACAAGAGAAAAAACATATAGTAGAGAAGTTTTGTGTGCATAAAATAAATGGTTGATCCTGTAATGGTTACACACATCTGTCTGGGTATATGAACAGCTTAGTGTATGATTTAATCACATTTGGCAATCACCACATTATAAAAACAAAACAAAGTAAAAGATCAACCTGACAAAAATTGAATAATATAATACTTTCAAGCTTTGCCTTAAATTGTGAAAAGACTTAAGTATCTAGTTGTGGATGGTTAAAAATTGGGCATTAAGCTTAATAGCCAAAAGTTGTACTTTTGAACTTTGCAACACTAAGGCCTAGCCTTTAAACACACACAAATATGTATGTATGTATATATTTATGTACATGCACATACATATATACATGCACATGCATGTGTATATCTGTGTATGTGTGTGTCTTTATTTATTCCAGGTATTCCAGGTTCAGACCTTCAGAGCTATCCTTGATTCTTCCCTCTCCATAGCCACCCTTTCTTATAACAAAATCCTTTCCAAAACCTGTTGATTTTACCTTTGCAAAGTCTCTCCCCTTTGTACCTTTCTCTAATTTCACAAAGATGCCAAACTACTTCTCACCATTATCACCTCTAGCTTGGACTATTGTCTTTCTATTACTAGTGTTCAGATATCTAATCCATCTACCACTTAAATGCCAAGTTTACCTTCCTAAGTCATAGATCTGACAATGTTTTAACAACTCAGAAACCTCCAATGGCTCCTTATTGCCCCTAAAACAAAATACAAATTCTCAAGTTGGGACTTAATATTCTCTAGAATGTGACTCCAACCCACCATTCTATCTTCATCTTATTTTATTCAGTTTCATGAAGTCTATCACTGAAAAATATGGATTATTAGCTATTTCTGGAGCTCCCTATATCTGAGAACTTGTATAATCTGTCTCCTATGACTGGAATGCACTCTTACCAACTCTAAGATTCATTATGCCTTCAAGGCTGATTTAATGTACTACCTTCTCTTTGAAGCCTTTCCTCTTCTTCCACATTGACAATATTCTCTCACTTCTCAGCTTACCTTGTATTTTCCATATCTATGCACAGGTTGTTTCACTGAGTAGAGGGTAGGTACCTTGAAAGCACAGACTATTTTGCCTGTCTTTGTTTTCCTAGGAGCTAACACATTTTAGATTTTAATAAGTGAGTGTTCAATTCAACTCATTTGATCAACAACAATAACCCATTTGTTGAAACAGTGTAATATTAAAAAATGCTGTATTTTGAGTCAGAAAACATAGGTTCAGATAATAAGTCTGATAATAGTAACAAATCATGATGAAAATAATAACATTCTATAGAACACTAAGATTTGCAATGTTCTTTACAAATATCTCACTGTATCTTCACAATCACCCTTAGTGATGGGTGTTATTTTTATCCCCATTTTAAAATAAATAAGCTGAGAAAAACAGAAGTTAATTTTTTTGGCCAGGTTCCACAGATACTAAATGTATTCAGCTGGATTTGAATTCATCTTCTTGATTCCAAGTCTACTTCTCTATCAACTGTATCATTTTTCTGCCTTATTGCTGAAGAGACCTTGGGCAATCCTCTTATCCCCTTTGGGTATCAGTTTCCCCATTTGTAAAGAAAGGAATTTGGATTAGATGGCCCCTAAAGTTTGTTCCAGGTCCAAATTTCTGATCCTGCTAAATGTCAAATAAATGATATCGATAGTCAGTCCTTTAGAAGTTCACGTAACAGACTGTTCAATCAACCAAGGACTAAATCTGCTTTTTTTTTTTAAATGAGTAAATTGTTCTTTGGAGTTGGAATTTCATAATAGTGTTAGAGTAGAATTATTGGGAGGACAATCAGGGAGGAAAGACACATTAAGAATCTTATTTGATAGGAAATGTAAATATTTTTAAGATGATCTCAAGGATTCAACTTTTCTTGACTCTGACTTGACTTTTCTTTGTATAAAATCAGGTTTTGTCTTGTCAAAGAATCTAAATGGTGAGAGACCTGCAGGAGGAAATGTCCATCTTTTACTTTTTTTTGAGAGAAGCTACTGATTAGGGGAAAAAAACAATTTTAGACATAGAAAATGTCCATTTCAGAATTATTTTTGAAAGAAGTTTGATTATTTAAAAATTATTTCATAGCCTTACTAATTTTAGGGCAGAATTTGGAAAAAGTATAAGAAATACTGTTGAAATCCAGGTCTCAGAGAGTATTCTGGAAAGATGGCAGAATAGGTCAGAAAATTCCAAACTCTCCAAATTTCCCCTCACAAACAAGACAAAATAGTGTCTCAAGGAGAACATAGAGCAGTAAAAATAAACCAGAATTGGGGCAGAACAGTGGTCCTCCTGGGACAACCAGAAGAAGATCCCAAGAAAAATTGTAGGACCAATGTTTGGTCACTGTGAAGAATACACACCTCCAGGCTAGTCCCACTGAAAAGTGAACAACAAACCCTAGGGCTAGCTGGGTTGGGAATTAGCCTTGGCCTCAGTCATAGAGAGTTTCACTTCCTATATAGTGTCAGGTGTCAATGGAGAGCTGGGGAAGATTAAGGGAAGCTCCACTAATAAGGAATGCCATATCCAGCAGTGCTGCCAGGATGTGGCTCTGGGCAAGAAGGAACCAGGACTAGCCTGGTGATTAGAAAACCAGTGGGGTAGGGACACTATTGACTGTGGGCATGTATAGTAGGACAGAGTTCTTGGTTTTTGGTTCTAGGCCAGAGGGGAGAACTAAAGGAGGATCTCAGGCCAGAGGCACCATCCCTTATACCCCAGGAATAGAGATGATTACAAAAACATAAGCTGCTGCAGTATTTTTTTTAAATGAGCCAGCAAAGGAGAAAGAATGCAATTATAGAAAGTTACTATGGGAATAGAGAAGACCAGGGTTCATCTTCAGCAAAGAAGCAAAGAAACACTCTCCTACCCCAAAGAGTTACATCAAATGGTCACCTGCCCAAAAAGGAATTCATAGAAGAACTTTAAAAAGACTTAACATATCAAATGAGACAGATTGAAGGAAAAGATTAAAGGGAAAAAAAAAGAACAATCCAAGAAAAATAAGAAGAGTCAACCTAGTAGAAAATGTGATTCAAAATCTTAAGGCAGAAAATGACTACTTGAAGATTAGAATTGGGCAAGGGGATGCCAGCAAAGTTACAAGAGACCAAGAAATAATAAAACAAAATATAAAGAATGAAAAAATAGAAAAAAAATATGAAACTTCTCATAAGAACAACATCTGATCTGGAGAATGGATCAAGAACAGAAAATATAAGAATAATCAGACTACCTCAGGGCAGCTAGGTGGCGCAGTGGATAGAGCACTGACCCTGAAGTCAGGAGGACCTGAGTTCAAATCTGGCCTCAGACCAAACACTTGACGTGTACTAGCTGTGTGACCTTGGGCAAGTCACTTATCCCCAACTGCCTTATCAAAAAAAAAAAGAATAATCAGACTACTAAAAGCTACAACCAAAAAAAGAATATTGATGCAAAAATACAAGAAATAATTTTTAAAATTGTCCTGGAGTTAGAATAAGAGTGAAAAGTAGAAATAAAAAAAAACAAAAACAAACAAACAAACAAAAACACTTATCACCACCTGAAATAACTCTTATGAGGAAAATCTACAGGAATATCATAGTTAAATTATAAAGCTCCCAGCTCAAGGAGAAATTCCTATGAACAACAGGAGAAAAACAATTTAAATATGGAAGTGCCACAATTAAAATCACACAAGACCTAGCAGCGGTGACACTAAAAGACTACAGATCTTAGATCACTATCAAAGAGCAAAAGAACTGGGATTGTGGCCAAAAATATCATATCCAGCAAAGTTAAGCATAATCCTGAATGAAAAGAAATGGATTTTTAATGAATTGCCAGACTCTCAGGATTTTGTTTAAAAAATGAACTTAACAGAAGATTTGACATATAAGATCCAAGAGAAATATAAGGTACATATCAAAGACTAGTTACAAGGGACTCAATAAGGACAGACTGTTTACTTTTATATGAGGAAATGTAAAAAAAATATGTCTAAGATTGTTATGAGTAATTGGATAGTTCAAAAGAAAGATTGGGGTAGTCCTGAGTATGATAGGATCCTAAAAAGTAAAACTGTTTAGGAAAAGGTAAAAAAAAAAAAGTAATTATCTTATACAAATGAGATGCTAGATGAATTAGGTGGAGGAGGAGGGCTGGTAGTTCTGGAACCCTTTTTTTATCAGGAATGAGTTTAACAGGGAGTGATACATATATATGTAGAATGGCATAAAAGTCTTCTAAATTCAGAAAGAAATAAAGGGCTAAGCATATTAGGAAAGAGTATAAAGGAGGGATTTTTAAAGGAGAAGGGGAGGGAATAGGATAAGAGGGGTAAAGAAGGGTGTTTAGGTTCATGGAAATAGGGGGATAAGGGAGGGATCATTAGATGGGGGGTAGGCCAAGTAATGGGAAGGCAAAGTAGTGGGCAGAAGTAAAGTAGAGGAGTCAGGAAGGATAGGAAATAAGATACACAAAAACATAAAATAAAGATCAGAAGTAGAATTTGTTAGGGGAAAAATGAGCAGGGATGGGGATCATGATCTCAAACAAAGTTAAGGCTAAAATAGATTTTATCAAAAGATAAAAATTGGGAAAATGTGTCAGCCATATTCATCAATGTTGTTTTGGGCTATTTAAAACAACTGGACAATATAAGGCTGGAATTTTGTTGTGGTGTAGGAAATGGTGAGTTGGTGGACTTGGAAAAATATGGAAAAACTCAGATCTATGAAGGAAGAGGTTATCCACCCTCAGAGAAACACCCTCAGGACAAATAAACATAGCATGGTCTTACATAGATGCATCTGAATATATATGTCTATATATGAGTATGATTATAGATAACTAAGTTCATGTATGTGTAAGTGTATGCATGTACATGTATATGAATATATACATTATTTTTGTATGTGTGTATTCATGTATGTATGTTTGTGCATATGCATATGTGTGTGTGTGTGTGTGTGTGTGTGTGTGTGTGTATTCTTACTTAATTGTAGCCTTTTGGGAGTAGGGGGAGGGGGAAAAAGAACAAAGTAAGTGCACACCAGAGAAAAGAAAACTTAGAAGGAAGCAAAGAAAAGATGGACAGCTCTGAATATAATACATAGTATTTATTATATAGACTTTTTTGAAATGGAAATTTATTGAATATTTATTGTGTATTTTGAATTTTCTCTTACATTCTGTTGTGAACATGGCAACATTTTTTTCTTTTCTTATTTTGTATCTAAGTTTGTAATGTTTCTTTTCCTTTTTCATTGTGTATTTAAGTTTTAGTATTTAAGTTTAAAACAAATTAATAAAAAAAAATTCAGATCTCCTTGGGTGGGAAATTTGGAGGCACATTTTAAAAAGAGGATAATTTGTTCAAACATTATTTAGTTATGAAAAGTCTTTTAAAATAAATTTATAAACTCATACAGTGGAAGACAAGGAAATGATGTTCAACTGGCCAGAAAAAAAGATAGATACATTGATAAATGGATACATATCAATAGGGCTCTCTCTACATATCTATTTACATATAGATTTAGACATATATAAGAACTCTTTAAGAGACAGTGGCTCATCTTTCCCAGCTAAGAAGTTCAGGGTCTACTTATATGTCAGATCAGTAACGGGAACTTTTTGACCAGTCCCATTTTCATTTGCAAAATGGGCCATTTCTTCATGCTTCAGGCAAATTGTTTGTTAGTCCCTTGCCACCAGGGGCTCACCATATTGATGAAGAATTAAGTGGGGCCACTTGATCAACATAGCCCACTGCAGCTCAAAACTATTAAGCTCAATACATTTGCTAGTGTCATCCTCCCTGATGTCTGAGATTGCAGATATGCAGCACCATATCTGGCTTAAATACTATTCTTAAATGAATGAACTAAGAGGAAAATGAGTAAAATTGGTGGCGGTTAGTTTTTACATAAATAGACTGTGATTGGAGTTGTATAACTGTAGCCAAAGCAAAATGAAACAAAATAAATTGGTTTACTTTACTGTAATTTTTCTCCATACAGAGGAATCCTGATTCTGATCTCGAATACATTGAGAGTTATTCTGGTCTTATCTTTTTTACCACATTATGGGAATTCTAATGAAATCTAATTTAATTTGGTCTATCATTGAATATACTGAGCCTATTACTATAAAAACTGGGTTTTCAGCTTTTCCTTTGGCCATTATTGACCTTCCAAAGGATTTTAATTCTGAAAAATTTTATTTGAGTAGAAAAGCTTGGAGTTATGTTATTAATGGTGTAGATCATATAGAATTGGAGATAACAACAAAACCAAAAGAAATAATTGGCCTGGTCCTTGTTTATTCCTTCCCCATCATCTCCTATGAATGGTGTAGCAGTATATCACATAAGAATCTATTGTCTGATTTTTGTTTCATTTTGTTTTGTTATGGATTGAAAGAATTTGTTCTGGAATTCCTTTCATGCGGGAGGAATTCAGCCTATTTAGTTATTATGATGATTGTCAAATAATCTAATAATAGGGGAGGCAGTGAAAAAACATTTCATTTTTCAGTATTAGAATGTCCTCCCTAGCAGCACTTGATAGAGAATGGAAGAGGGAATGAAGGGAGATCTCCATGAACATGCTAATAGCTTGTCTTCTTTCTTTCTTTTTTATTTTTTTTTGAGGGTAAGAGTATAACAAGAAACATCATCTGCTATAATAATTCTGAAAACTCAACAACTGAAAAAGTATTGAAAGATACTGACCTTCAATTACACCCACTTTGCTGCCCCTCCCCCCACCACAATCCATGCTGTTAGAGTGCTGGTGGTTTAAAGTCAGAATATATGAGATTAGATCTCTGTTCTCCTATGAGCGTAGTTGTCTCACTTAATGCAATGTATTGAATGTCTCTGAGTTTCAGCTTCCTCATATGTAAAATGAGAATGCTACAACTTTCATGACCTATCACACAAATTTATTACAAGGAAAATACTTAGATCTAATTTAAAATGAAATAACAAAGAAGTTAGCTATCTGAAAGCAGTAGTATATTAAAGGGAAAATGACCTGATAGGCTTTCTGTAATCATTAAATAAAAATCTAAGTTTACAGTTTTGCATGCATATCACCTTTATAAAAACTGGCCACAAGCATAGGTAAAAATAGTGCATAAAAAGGAAAAACATTAGACATATCCTTGATATACACATTGTAATCAAATCATAATCAATGAGGAAAATATGAATATAAATTCAGACTTAAATGGGGAATAAATAATTTTATCCTAAAGAATGAATGAATTAAAGAACAACACACATATGTTAACAGATGTATTTATGTATATACATACATGTTTGTATAAAATGCTATTGTTTTTATATAGATATAGTATTGTTTATATATACATATATATGAAAACAAAAAATCTAAGACAAAATATATAGGATTCCTCTAAGTCAGTGATTACAGTAAGAGAAAGAGACAGACAGAGAGAGAGAGAGGGAGAGAGAGCAGAAAGTTGGCAAAGTAAAAAAATGGGAAGGAAAAATTTTCAGTGGATGGAAATGAAATAATGAGATTATTAGAATCTATTGTAGCTATTTTTAAATGTCAACAACAAAAGGTGAAAACAAATACATGGATGAATATATAATGAAAAATAAAAATTGCCTAGATTAACTGAGTGAAAAATAGAGACTTTAAACAACATGATCTCAGAGAAATGATGCCAGGTATATGCAAACTGTGGAATCAGGGTTCTAGTTCTATAATTTTGTTGTGCTCTTGGAAGTTTGGCATTCCTGCCAAGAGCTATGGATAGACATCATAATACTACCCTGTAAGACTGTGAGAAACTACTTTGCCCATGGGAAATATTGCTGACCAATGGAAAGTATCTATTTAACTTGTAATCAATTATCCATGAACATTTTACTTTTTTGACAGACTATTAAAAACCTCAACATGAACACTGAGCTCCATTAAGCATATTCTGTACCACCATTATATTTTTTGTTTTATTTTGTTTCCAAAGTATATTTTTTTAAAAAATCAGTTTTACTGTATCTGGAAAAACTTCATAGTGGCACTAAGCCTCCATGCTTGTGCAAAATAATTCAATAAGCATTTATCAAATACTTAGTATGTGCCAGGCATTTTCCTAGGGATGAAAAAGGAAAAATTAAATAGTCCTGTTATCAAGGAGCTTACATCATGTGAGGGAAGATAACATATACAGATATAAGTATATACAGAATAAATATGAAGTAAATGCTGGGCAACAAAATACAGACTGATGAGGGAGGGCATAAGGAGTAGAAGAGACTAAGAAGGCATAGTGTAGAATAATTGTCTTAATTTCAAGATAGTCCAAAGGGTTTGTGCTAAAATCATTTAATTATGCCTTAAATAGCAAATGATTACCTAATTATGTTACAAAAATTATTTTGCTCTGTGACAGCAAACATGGACATGTTTCAAGCATTTTAAGTTTGTTTATGAAGTGAATCAAAATCAACAAGATCATTCATGGGAAGATTTTGTTGTTTGTGAAATGATTACACCAAATACTGATTACGTTTGATTTAGTACAACATAATGCAGTTTCTCAACCTCTCATCAAATTGTTTCCACACCTCAAGTGTTTGACATTAGTAAGAGCTGGGTTAAAGTGGATGTTCAGATGGATGCATATACTAATATTTACATTCTGTACACTGCACTAGATTTGCTCCCTTGTTCTCTTATGTTACTCTGTAATTATTCCTCATTAACTGTGTAATCACATGATCAAACATTATTAATAACACAAATATCAGTTTGACTGAAAATTATGATATCTGGATATGTGCATTATAAGTCATCTTGAAACCATCACAGATCATCATAGTAAAGTGTCCTTTTCCAATGTAGATTTACAACTCATGTAATTTGTAGTTTTAGAAAGTTCTTAGCTCAGTGAGAGATTAAAACAGATTGCCCTGGTTCATGTATCCTGTGTGTGTCAGAAGTACTTGAACCCAAGTCTTTCTCACTCTGAGGTTAGCTCTTTATTGATTATGAGGTAATGCCTCCAATTAAATCTTAACCAGGATTCAAATAAATAAAACTACAAATCACTCCAAAAATAATAAAAATAATTGGAGAGGCATTTAATTGTTCATGGTTAGACCATACCTATATTGCTAAAATGATTATGTTAAAATAAATTTACAGAATTTGTGTCATAATTAAAAAATAACAGAGATTATTTTTGGGATAAAACATAATAATTACAAAATAATTTTTAAAATCTAAAATATTAAGGGAAAAATGGAGTGGGAAATAGCATTTAGTAAATCTATGGTAATTCAGGAGAGGCATCATAAGTTGCCTGATATATTTTATTTTTTATGGAAGGTGGTACTTGAAATGAGATTTGATTAAAAAAAATTAAACAACTGGCTATTCTAAGAAGCTGAGGTGAAGGAGGAATATAAACCAGGCATGAGGGATAACTAATATAAAGTCATAAATACAGGAGATATGTTCTCACATGTGAGGAACAGCAAATAGATGAGTTTGGCTGTAAAGTAGAGTGTATGAATGAGAGTAATGTGTAACAAGTTATGGAAGATAGTAATGGAGGTAGATTGCAATAGAATTTAAATTCCAGACAGGAGAGTTTGTACTTTAACCTCCAGGCAATAATGAATAACTGGTGTTTTTAAGAATACCAATTTGCTAGTTTGTATGAAGGATAAATTGGAGAAATTAGACACATATCCATTCACTGACCATATATTTATATTAGATGGCTGATCATAAAAGGTATTTCCCATCTTTTCAAATAGAGACTGTACATTCTGGATGTTAAATGTCATGTGTTCTGTAATATATAGTTGTTGTGGTAGTTTGTTTTACTTTATTGTTACATACAACATACAAAGCAACATGCTTTCTCTTTGAAAGCATGTGGAAACATGAATTATTGGGAAATGATATCAAAGAGCTAAAAGGACTAAATTTTATTAGCTTATGCCATCAAATTAGATGGCTTTAGGGATGGTGAGTAGTTCTTTAATATATTTCAAATAATTTCTGATTAAAGAAGCCAATCAATTTAAATACTAATGTTTTTGTAGCTTGCTAAATGTCTTGGAATAATGTAGCACCATGATTTTGAAAGAATCAAAATACCAAATAAAAAAGGCAATGTAAATGGTGAGTAATAAGTATAATGGGAATCCATATAGTAAATATATAAATCCTAGTCTATGTCTAAATATGACAATATGTATCCAGACATATGAGACTATACATTCATCAAACTATTTAAGTAGGATTATTAATAGTAAACCTATGTTCCTAAAACTAAATGATTGATAGGGAGGTTTAGTTTATGAATTAGTGTTATGAGTAGCTGCACCTTATAAAAGACACATTTCTAGTTCATACAACACTCTGCCCATCTATTAGAATGAAAGTTCCTTGAGAGTAAGGGTGTTATATTATTTATATTTATATCACTGAGGCTTAGAGCAGGATAAGGTGCTTATGAATGACTATTTTATCTTTGAGTCTGTGGCAGATGAGGAAGATGCATAATCACTCCTTTCATTCATGCATTAGATGATTGCTAATTATTTGGATGTATGAAGTATTTTATTTCTACATCTCATATTTTGGTTCCTGTATCATGAGGACATAATCTTATACTTTATGAGATTTTATAGTTGGAAACTATGTTAGAAATTTTCTGGTCCAGTATGGAATCTAGTGGGTCTTATCTTTATATTTTTTTCTGGGTATTGTATATTTCTTAATAAAATCACACATTTTATCAATTTTTCTGGGAGGGGAAGGAAACATTGCATTAGATTTATATTGAGCTTTTATTCAACTGAGATTAATTTAACTCTTTTTCATAAATACTATTGTCCCCATGTAGTTGATTAATAAATATAAAATAAAATATAAAAAAGAAATCACCTGGTCCAAATTCCCTATTTTACATATGGGAAAAATTAAATCCAGAGTATATGAGTGACTTACCTAATGTCACACAAAGCTTAGATCTGATCTAGTTCCTCTGATTCTAAATCCAATATTCTTTCTATCACCTAATGCTGCTTTTATGAGGCAGTTCTAATACATAGGATGAATATTCAATTGTGCAGTGAAAAGAACATTGAGCTTTGTTACTGAACCTAGAGCCTTAAAAGCTGAATTTTAATCTTAATTTTCCCACTTACTGCCTTCTTGACTTTAAACAAGTTAGTTGAGATTTTAGATAATCTGTTTCCTCATATGCAAAATAATTGGCTGGATTAAATGGCATCTGATGTCTCTTTTAACTCCAGATATATGATCCTTTCATCTGGAAGACAGAAAAAAATTTGTTTTGGATGTACAGAACAGATAGAGCAAAAATTTAGAGAAAATTTGGAATAAAACACTTTTAAAGAAGTATATCTCTTGTCAATGAGTTCTAGTTTATTGGTGTATTTACAGGAAATTCCGTGGTTAAGGGTTAAACACAAATGTATAATGATAAGGGACGGCAAGATATTTTAAACACAGAAAGATATAGAAAGCAAGTGTGCAAAAAAAAAAAAATATAAAGAAACCAGTAGGATTGTCTGGGTAGAGCCAAAAGGGAAGGAATGGGACAAGGGTGGCTTGAGGATAACATGCAGTGGGAAAACTTGATTGTTTGGGAACACTTTTTTTAATGGTAATTTTTATTTATTTTTTTGTTTTCAACATTTACTTCCACAAGATTTTGAGTTCCAAATTTTCACCCCATCTCACCCCTCCCCCCACCCCAAGATGGCATACATTCTAAATACCCCTTCCCCTAGTCTGCCTTCCCTTCTATCTCTCCCCCCCTTCTCTTATACCCTTCCCCTTCAATTTTCCTGTAGGGCAGGATGGATTTCTGTACCCCATTTCCTATATTTCTTATTTCCCAGTTGCATGTGAAAACATTTTTTTTAAACATGTGTTTTTGAAACTTCGGATTCCAAATTTTCTCCCTTCCTCCCACCCCACCCACCCTCATTGATAAGGCAAGCACCTAAATATAGGTAATATGTGTGCAGTTATGCAAAACACTTCCATAGTACACATGCTGTGAAAAACTAACTCTATTTCCCCTAATCCTATCCTGACCACCCATTTACTCTATTCTTTCTTTTGACCCTGTCCCTCCTCAGAAGTATTTACTTCTGATTACTCCCTTTCCCAATCTGCCCTCCTCTCTATCATTCCCCTACTCTCTTGTCCCCTTCCCCCCCATTTTCCTGTAGGGTAAGACAGATTTACACACCCAATTGAGTGTGTATGTTATTCCCTCCTTAAGTCAAATCCTATGAGAATAAGATTCACTCATTCCCTCTCACCTTCCCCCATTTCCCCTCCACTGTAACAGCCTTTTCTTTTCTGTTGGATTTTTTTTTTGTGGTATAATTTACCTCATTCTACCTCACCCTTTCTCCTTCTCCTAGTGTATTCCTCTCTCACCCCTTAATTTTATTCTTCAGATATGACCCCTTCATTTTCAACTCACCTGCTGCCCTCTATCTATCTATCTATATCTATATATATGTACATATAATTTTTTTTTCCCTTCCAACTATCCTAATACTGAAAAGGTCTCATTAGTTACAAATATCATCTTTCCATGCAGGAATGTAAACAGTTAAACCTTAGTAAGTCTCCTAAGATTTTCTCTTTCCTGTTTACCTCTTCATGTTCCACTCAAGTCTTGTATTTGAAAATCAAATTTTCTATTCAACTCTGGTCTTTTCATCAAGAATTCTTGAAAGTCCTGTATTTCACTAAATGACCATTTTTTCCCCTGCAGGATTATACTCAGTTTTACTGGGTAGGTGATTCTTCATTGTAATCCTATCTCCTTTGCTCTCTGGAATATTATATTCCATGCCCTCCAATCCCTTAATGTAGAAGCTGCTAAATCTTGTGTTATCCTGATTGTGTTTCCACAATACTTGAATTGTTTCTTTCCAGCTGCTTGTAAAATTTTCTCCTTGACCTGGGAACTCTGGAATTTGGCTACAATATTCCTAGGAGTTTTCCTTTGGGGATCTCTTTCGGGAGGAGATTGGCAGATTCTTTCAATTTCTATTTTGCCTTCTGGTTCTAATATCAGGACAGTTTTCCTTGATAATTTCTTGAAAGATGATATCTAGGGTCTTTTTTTGATCATGGCTTTCAGATAGTTCAATAATTTTTAAATTCTCTCTCTTGGATCTATTTCCTAGGTCAGTTGTTTTTCCAATGAGATATTTCACACTGTTTTCTAATTTTTCATTCTTTTGAATTTGTTTTACAGTGTCTTGATTTCTCATAAAGTCACTAGCTTCCAATTGCACTATTCTAATTTTTAAGGAAGTATTTTCTTCAGTAATCTTTTGGACTTCCTTTTCCATTTGGCCAATTTTGCTTTTTAGGGCATTCTTCTCCTCATTGGCTTTTTGTACCTCTTTTGCCATTTGGGTTAGGCTATTTCTGAAGGTGTTATTTTCTTCAGTATTTTTTTGGGTCTCCTTTAGCAAGCTGTTGACTTGTTTTTCATGATTTTCTTGCATCACTCTCAGTTTTTCCTCTACTTTTCTTACTTGCTTCTCAAAATCCCTTTTGAGCTCTTCCAAAGCCTGAGACTGATTCATATTTTTCTTGGAGGATTTGGATATAGGAGCTTTGGCTTTGTTGTCTTCTTCTGGTTGTATGTTTTGATCTTCTTTGTCACCAAAGTAAAATAATATAGTCTGACTCTTTTTGCGCCACTTACTCATGATCCCAGCCAATTATTTGAGTTTTAAACTCTTTGTTAAGGTAAAAGTCTGCTTCCAATGTGAAGAGAGTACTGTCCCAAGCTTTGGGGGTTTGTACAGCTGTTTTCAGAGATACTTCTAGGGACCTATATATTTTCAGTTCTTCCAAGGTGCTATGATAAGGGGCAAGGTGTTTCCTCTCCACCACCACAACAAACTCCACCAGGCCAGCCTTCCTCCTCACCCCAGGACCGCCCCTCAGAACTGTGACCCAGATCCAAGCACCAGTAAAGCAAGAGATTCCTGCCTCAGCACTGGCAAAGAGATCCCTGCCATCCCCCTCTGATCAGCCACTAGATTCCCCCTCACTCTGTGGGCAGGAAGCTCAGGAAAAAGCCACGGCCCTGGACTGCACTCAAGACTTGTGGCTGAGACCTAGCTCCTCTCTCACCGCAGTCACAGACTTTTCCCACTGAGCTTCTAAGTTTTCTTTGGTGTTCAGGGTTTGAGAAGTCTGGAAACCACCACAGCTGCCCGTGATTCAGTCCTCTGAGGCCTGCTCCAGGGTCGCTGCAGCCTACACACCCACGCCAAACTATGCTGCTCTTCCCGCCCCGCGCAATACACCTTTCTGATCAACCATCCAGGTTATGTTGGGCTGGAAATTTGTTTCACTCTGTCTTTTTGTGGGTTCTGCTTCTTTAGAATTTGTTTAGAGCCATTTTTTTAGGTATTTGGAGGGCTTTGGGAGAGAACTCAAGACAGTCACTGCTTTCCCTCCACCATCTTGGCTCCACACCAGGAACACTTTTTATAGGCAGTATGGTTAAACCTTAGGTTACTGGATTAATTAGTTGTGCTATAGGTATTTGTACATTTTCCTAGTAGTAAAGAATATTCTGATTTTCAAGCAACAGGCTTTATGTTAGGTATTTGTGTGATAAAATGGCATATGCTTGAGTTTAACACAATAGTACTATATTACTAAAAAAACAACTTGGGACAAACCCCACCCTATAATTTCTGTGGTCTACCCTTATAAGAACTAAAAAGGAATAGAAACACTAGCATTTTACTGCAACTTCTTCTGCCAGACCTAACTGAGTTTTTCACCCAGCTACATTTTATAGTTGACAACAGAATATAAGCTCCCTCAATAGAATGGAAGCCTCATGAGATCAGGGTTTGTTTCCTTTTCTTGTCTTGGTTTTCTGAGTACCTGACATATAGTTAGTGCTTAATAAATGTTTATTGTTGTAGTTTGTATAGTAAGATCATAACAAAGCACCAATTTCTTTAATTGTCTAGTCTAGTTCCTTATGCATTAGACCTCCAGGAAGCTTTCTTTGGTAGTTTGCTAGATGGTGAGCATTATGTAAAAGAATTCATTTATAAATTTCTTAGGTACCTGTTACACTGAAAGTGCCTAAAGAGTGAGGCACGTGGGCCTTCATATTATTTCATTATTCACTTAATGATGATAGCTGACATTTATATAGTGCTTTAATATTTACAAAGCATTCCACCTGTGTGATAACATTTCATCTCTTCTAATGCATGGCACATATGAGGCCAAACTAAGAATTTAATATCAAATAAAAATCAACAAGCAAAATGTTGAACTGATTAGCTCTTCATATTTATCCAAGGTCCATCAAGAGATATAGATGCTTTTCTTCATCAATGCCATCTTTAAGAATTGCTTAACCAACTCAGAATGTATAATTTGTGGCCTTTTCTATGTTATAAATCATAGAATCTTATATTGATACTTTAGATAATCATTAATCTCTAAGGTACCTTCCAACTCTGATTCCATGATGAGATGTGTACTTAAATTCACTATTTGATGTATGCATCTATAGAAGAATAGCCTCTATTCCATCCTTGAAAAGTGAATATCTAGCCCAACTTTTTGACATTTTCCATGAATGGACTTTCTATGATTTTTGCACTTGTAAGGCAGCCCATTCCATTTTCAAAATTTATATTATTAGGAAGTTCTTCATTACTTTGAACCAAAAAAATTCTTCCTCACAATACTCACCATACTTTGTTTTCCACTTTGAGATTAGTTAGAATAAGTCATATCTTATGTCTAAATGACATTTAAAATATCTGAAAATAGCTATTGTTACGCTAAGTTGTCTTTTAAGTTCCCACTCTTTTAATATTTTTGCATATATTTTCCTATATTTTTAGGAGACAGGTAGTTATTATACTGTTCTATTCATTCAGCAAATATTTGTTGAACATCACCACAAAATAGTATGCTAAATATAGAGTGGGGGAGTTAAACCTACAAGGAAAATACAGCTCTGTCCTTACATGGGTGTTCAATCAAATAGGTCATATATGACAAATATAATACTGCTGTCACACATCCTATGACTCTCACACACTTCTTATTTTCTCATTTAATACATGTACCCCTTATAAAACAATTTGTCTATATCTATACTCATTAATGAGGAAGACTTTTTCCCTTTCATTTTACCCATTTCCTTAATGATCACGGTCTTATCTGAGCTAAAGGCAAGAAGAAGAATTAACACAAAATAAAAAAATAGTAATGGATGATAGGATTGGGCACTAGGTTGCAAATGAGGCTAGGAAGACAGGCTATATAATAAGATTGCAAATTTCCTAGGGAGGAGAGTCTATTAAATGTTAAGGGAGGTTGGTTTTGCACCTATCCAGGAAGTTGATGCTCTGAAAGAACTTATTTTGTCCTTTAGTTTCAGTGGCAATGACTTTGAATAGATAATCAAATCAATGGCTAGACCTTGGGAAGAAACAAAACAGAGATGAAGGATCACTATGGTTGTGACATCATTTGCTTCATATCCTGTCAGAGATTTTGAAGACTTGTAAAATTTTCTACTTTTCTTTGTTGAGTTTGGGTACTGGTGAGCTACACAGCTTTTAGAATATGGAAGTCTCATTGCTACCATCAATGCCTGACTTACATATGCAATGTGACTCTCATTCTCTTCCAGACCCTGGGGGGACCACTTCTCTGCATGAAAGCTGAATTCTTAGATCCAGCCAAGTGACTGGTTAAACTTTAATGGCTTTAAAATCCCAAAGATTCTGTTTCTTTCATGAAGGTAAGTTGCTATCTCAGTGTTTAATATTTTTCTAGATTGATCTCAGTGACCTGGAAAGGTTAGACTCACAACACCACCCCCACCTTGTGCTATTTCTTGAGATTTGGTAGAAACAGCTTACTTGAGCCACTCTCACATGTTTTGGGAGTACTTATATCTGATATATTTCTTTGATTTTTCCATACTTTCACTAATTAAAATGCTTTGTTTTTACTACCCTCAAAATTTTGAGGTAATATGCAAACAATATTTTACATATAAAGGAATGAGATGTTGCCATAAGGCAGAGGCAAAAACAAAATGAGAGAGTAGCATAGCTTGAGGGTAATAACAATTCCACCCATCCTGCTCACTTTGTTCCTTTGGTGTCAAGCACCTGGTACATCATTAAATGACTTCTAGTATAATGTTTTTCCCTCTTCCTTATTGAGTCAACTTCTTTAAACCTTTCATAGATTCTTAATTTCATATTTGAGAACTGATGTTACATTGGAACAAGATATGTATAGGCTAGTTAAAAAGCAAGTTTATAAAGTTAATGTTTGATGTATCATGAAAAATATTATGGTTTTGTTACATGTGCCAATATTATAAAAATAGATCAATTTTAATTGATGGTGCCTTTAGTTAATAATGTATGTCACACCACCAAAATGGTTCCAAATAATATTATTTTTCTAAAGTTTTCTGTTGCAAAAATCATGTCAATGAAACATAGACTATAAAACTTTGAAGAGACCTTGAAAGATTATATAGTTCCCAAACTATGAAATTAGATGATATGGGGGCAAGTGTGTCACAGAGTACATATTGCAAGAGATTTGTGAACTGATATATGAAATCATAAATAAGCAAACTTCTACCAAATCCAACAACTTATTTATTTATTTTTAATTTTCAACATTCACTTCCATAAGATTTTGAGTTTTAAATTTTTCCCTCTTCTTCTCCTTCCTCCCCAAAGATGGTGTACGAACTGATATAGACTCTACTTACACAGTCATATTAAGCATATTTTCCCATTAGTCATGATGTAAAGAATAATTAGAACTAATAGGAGGAACCATTAGAATGAAGTAATAAAATAAAACAACAAAGGAAAAGGAGAGCAAATAGTATGCTTCCATCTGCATTCAAACTCCATAGTTCTTTCTCTGGATTTGGATAGCAATTTCCATTGTGAGTCTTTTGCAGTTTTCTGAGGTTCTTGCATTGCTGTGAAGAGCCGAGTCTATCAAAGTCAGTCATCATACAGTGTGGCTGTTACTGTGTACAATGTTCTCCTGGTTCTGCTCATTTCACTCTGCATCAGTTCATGTAAGTCTTTCCAGTTTTTTGGAGTCTGCCTGTTCATCATTTCTTATAGTACAATAATATTCCATTATGTTCATATACAACAACTTGTTCAGCCATTCCCCAATTGATGGGCATCCCCTCAATTTCCAATTCTTTGCCACCATAAAAAGAGCTCCTATAAATATTTTTGTACATGTGGGTCCTTTCCATATTTTTATGATCCCTTTGGGATACAGATCTAGAAGTGGTATTGCTGGGTCAAAGGGTATGCACAATTTTATAGCCTTTGTGGCATAGTTCCAACTTGTTCTCCAAAATGGTTGGATCAGTTCACAAGTCCGCCAATGCATTAGTGTTCCAGTTTTCCCACATCTTCTCCAACATTTATCATTGCTCTATTTTTGTCATGTTATCCAATCTGGTAGGTGTGATGTGGTGCCTCAGAGTTGTTTTGATTTGCATTGCTCTAATCAATAGTGATTTAGAACATTTTTTCATATGATTATAGATAACTTTAGTTTCTTCCTCTGAAAATTGCCTGTTCATATCCTTTAACCCTTTATCAATTGGGGAATGAAGTGTATTCTTATAAATTTGACTCGGTTTCCTTTATCAGAGACACTGGTTGTAAAAATTCCTTCCTAGTTTTCTGTTTCCCTCCTAATCTTGGATGCATTGGCTTTATTTGAGCAAAATTCAATTTAATGTAATCAAAATTATCCATTTTGCATGTCATAATGTTCTCTATCTCTTGTGTAGTCATAAATTCTTCCCTTCTCCATAGATCTGAAAGGTAACTATTCCTTGCTCTTCTAGTTTGCTTATAGTATCAGTCCTTATATCTAAATCCTGTACCGCTTTTGACTGTAGCTTAGTTCTGTTATCACTTCTGATCCCTGTGTATTCACTTGCCTTATGTGAGCTCTCCATAAAATGGTCTTTTAGGCAAACATATGTTTGGCATTCAAACAATGTGGCCAGCCCATCAAAGTTCTACTCTCTGCAGTAGAGTTTGAATGCTCGGCAATTAGGCTTCAGAAAGGTCCTCAGTGCCCAATACCTTATCTTGCCAGGTGATATTCAGAATCTTCCTCAGACAATTCAAGTGGAAGCTATTAAATTTCCTGACATGTTGCTGGTAGACTGTCCAGGTTTCATAAGCATGCAAAAATGAGGTCATCACAATGGCTCTGTAGACTTTCAGTTTTGTAGGTAGCCTAATACCTCTTCTCTTCCACACTTTCCTTTGGAGGCTCTCAAACATTGAACTAGCCCTGGCAATGCATGTGTCAATATTATCATCTATGTGGACATCCCTGGAAAGTATACTGCCAAGGTAAGTGAACTTATCCATAGCATTCAAATTTTCTCCATTTGTTGTAACCATTTCATGTATGGATGTTTCAGTGCTGGCTGGTGGAAAACCTCTGTTTTCTTGATCTTAGTTGTCAGGCCAAAATTAGCAGAAGTGGGGGAGAACCAATCATCTGCAAACAAAAAGTCACATACAACTCTCCCTCCACTTTAGTCTTGCCTTGTAGCCTTTTCAAGTTAAATAATTTGCTGTCAGCACAGTAGCTGATCTTGATGCCATTTTCATCCTCATTGAAGACATCTAACAACATCACAGAAAATATCATGCTAAAAAACATGGGAGCAAGCACACAGGCCTGCTTTACTCCATTGGTGACTGGAAAAGTAAGAGAGCATCATCCATTACCCAGAACTTATGCAAGCATTCTGTTGTGGAACTGGTGTGCAATACTAATAAATTTCTCTGGGAAAACCAGTTTTTGCTATGATCTTCCATAAGCCCCCATGACTGACAGTATCAAAGGCCTTGTTCAAATCAGTGAACATTGTTTACAGACAACTATTCTTCTCCTGGCATGCTGGAGTTGTTGGGCAAGAATTACCATATTGATGATTCCTTGGCCATTTCTGAAGGCACACTGGCTCTCAGAGAGATGACCATCTTCCAGTTGAAGGATCAACCTATTAAAGGAGACTCATATTTAATTGCAATAAAACTTTATGGATTCACCCTCTCAACACACATTGACATTTAATGGACAATATCATTGTCAGCAATAATTAAGAGAGAGATCTTCCCCCACCCCCGTGATTATCACAGGACAGCCTGTTTCTTTTACCTTTATAGAGAGGGACAATGGAGGCATCCTTGAACTCCTGGCCATATAATATGGAAGATTTCAGTCAATTTTTGTATGAGAAGTTGACCCTTTGCCTTATAATCTCAGCTAGAACAGAATCAATACCAGGTGCTTTGCCACACAAAAGGAACCTAATGGCATTCAAAATCTCTTCTTTTGTAAGTTCAGCTAGAGAGGGATTGTATGGTCAATGGCATTAGCATTAGTTGATGACAATCTGTTGAGAATGCTATGAAAGTGCTCAACCCAACTCTCTAGGATCAAGTCCTTATTAATATGGCTTCATCAAGCACTGAGTAGTTCAGATGCCGCAAAGGTCTTTGTCTCATAGACAGCCTCCAGGGCATCATAAAAGCACCTTGAATTTTTACTATCAGTGCAAAACCCAATTTCATCTGCCTTCTTAGTGAGCCAAGAATTCTGCATCTTTCTAAACTTCACTTGTACTGTATGTTTGATGGAGTTCAACTCTGCCTTCTTAGAAACAGATGAACTATACTGTAGGTAAATCCTGTGGAGTTGTTATTTTTCACTTAGCAACTTTTGAATTTCCCTATTTTCATCACATCAATCATGATGTTTGTGAGTATTCTGGCTCAGATGAGTAAATGCAGTGCTGTATACCAAACCTCTGAAAGCTACCCACTCCTTTTCTGTTCTACTGTTACCTTCATTTGCTAGTCCTGTTTCACTCAGGGCTGCTATTTGGATATTATACCTGATGAGTTATCTCTTTAAAATGTCTGTCTTTCAGGTGTATTGGATTTTGTGTTGTTTATAAGCATGTGCACATTTCATGAACCAATGGTGAGTAGAATCATCTTTGCAAAATTTTTTCTACAGTTTTATTTTTCTATTTCTAGCACAGGGTAGGATCTTCATCTGCTGCAGTAAGTAGATGAAGGTTAGGTTGGGTAAAGTAGACAATTTTTAAAACACCTTTTCCAACCTCTTCCTCATGCTAGGAGAACAGTGAATTCCTTTAAAAAGGCTGCTCAGGCATCCAGGCGGCTGCCTGGAAGAAGAAGAAATGCTGCTTCTGTCCAGTGAGAAGTTGACCCTATGGCCTGGGCCACCTGTTTTCAGGATTGTGACTACAGTTCCCAGAGTATCTATATCTAATGCTTTCTCACTTGCCCATTGCCACACGACATTGAGGTACTTAAATTACTAAAATAGTATAGCTGATGTCTTTTTACTCATGCATAAATTAGATTTCAATGAGAGAGTTTTGCATGAAGTCTTTGGCCTCATTTTCTCTTCTAGTTATTGGAGTCCAGTGGCAAGACAAAAGTCAAGTAGCAATGACTCTGGATGCAGTGGGTGACCTTGATTTCTGTGAAGTCTGATCGAGCTCTAAAAACTCCACAGCACCAGCTTCAACCACTTTAATGGTCTGCTGGAACAAATTGTTTACATCTGTTTATTCCATCAAAGAAGTTTTCACATACTTGGGGCAGACACTTCACTAACTCACCAACAGGGTAAAGCCTGTAGGAACCTTCAGCCTGATTTAGTCCATATGTCAAAATGGTTGCTGAGGTGTGGCCAATACACATGCTTTAGCTACTTGCAGTCACAGGTGACAGTTGGTGGATCACATGAACACTCAAGGTAAATAGCAACCCTGAAAAGGACTTGGCAGCACTTTAAGCAAAGGTACTAGGCTTCTCTGAATACCTGTATTCCTCAGGCCATGGTGAACAATAAATAAATGAGAATACAATATCCCCATTAGTCTCATGTGGCTTCCTTCCATTTCTTCTGTGATAGAGGTTAGAATAATGGAAAAGGAGCCAAAAATTACCAAGAATCATGTCACCTTTAGACTGTCTATAAACATTAACTTAATCTGGTAGTACTCTAAACATGAAATACTTATCCACTGATCAACAAGCAGACATAATAATTGGATCATATCAATTCTGACATTCTCACTTTAAATGAAATCAGAAGACAAGGAAGTTATAGCTAAATAGAAGAATGGCTAACAGATTCTCCTTGAAGAGGCAAATAAAGGAGTTGGCAGAATTAGTTTTATTATGCATCCAAAGGTAATAAGAAACATTATTTCATAGAATTCTTGGTCATTCTGCCTTGCTTTGCTCAAGATAAGTGTTTGTGAAAAGACCACCATGAAGATAGTTTTAGTTTGTATGCCAACATATTGTAGAAGATGAGGAGATAGGGGAGTTCTATGAATAATTCAGTAAGAACCCCCAAAATAAACCAGCTTACTAATTCATTTAACAGGTATTTATTAAATGGCAATTATGTACCAAGCATGTGCTAGGCACTGAGCAAAAATAAATAAAAGACAAAAATAATATGCCTCCCGTTTTTAAGAAATTTTCATTTCAGTGAGAGAAAACACATACAGAAATATAATGATAAATTATAAATGAATTTAATACAAAAGAATATAGGTGGGAGAATGACTGACCACTTGAATAAGGGAGAGGCCCTGAGTTGTTTCTAGCAAGAAGCTAGATATTCTATTGTTTTTTTTCATATTTTAATTAATTTATTTTCAACATTCACTTCCACAAGATTTTGAGTTCCAAATTTTCTCCCCTCTCATCCCTCTCCCTACCCCAAAATGGTATGCATTCTGAAAACCCCTTCCCCTAATCTGCCCTCCCTTCTATCTCTGCCCCACCTTCTCTTATCCCCTTCCCCCTCAATTTTCCTGTAGGGCAGGATAGATTTCTATACCCCATTGCCTGTATATCTTATTTCCCAGTTGCATGTGAAAACAATTTTTTTAACATTTGTTTTTAAAACTTTGGGTTCCAAATTTTCTCCCTTTCTCTCTCCCCACCTATCCTCATTGAGAAGGCAAGCAATTAGATACAGGTTATACAAGGATAGTCATGCAAAACACTTCCATAGTAGTCATATTGTGAAAAACTCAGCATATTTCCCTTCATCTTCTTCCGCCCCCCATTTATTCTATTCTCTCTTTTGATGCTGTCCCTCCTTAGAAGTGTTTGCTTCTGATTACCCCCTCCCACAATCTGCCCTCCGCTCTATCATCATCCTGTTCTCTTGCCCCCTTCCCCCTCCATTTTCTATAGGGTAAGATAGATTTCCATACCCAATGAGTGTATATGTTATTCCCTCCTTAAGCCAAATCCGATGAGAATAAGATTCACTCATTCCCTCTCACCTTCCCCCGCCTCCACTCCACTGTAAAAGCCTTTGCTTGTCTGTTTTATGTGAGATAATTTACCCCATCCTGCCTCTCCCTTTCTCCTTCTCCCAGTACAATCCTCTCTCACCCCTTAATTTTATTCTCCAGATATAACCCCTTCATCTTCAACTCATCCTGTGCCCTCTATCTATAAAATGCCATTTGGGATAGGCTATTTTTTAAGGTATTATTTTGTTCAGCATTTCTTTGGGTCTCCTTTAGCAAGCTGTTGACTTGTTTTTCATGATTTTCTTGCATCACTCTCATTTCTCTTCCCAGTTTTTCCTCTATTTCTCTTACCTGCTTCTCAAAATCCTTTTTGAGCTCTTCCATAGCTTGGGACCAATTCATATTTTTCTTCCATATTTTCCTTCAAATCTAAGGCTTTGGATGTAGGAGCTTTGGCTTTGTTGCCTTCTTCTGGTTGTATGTTTTGATCTTCTTTATCACCAAAGTAAAATACTATGGTTTCACTCTTTTGATGCTGCTTGCTCATGATCCCAGCCAATTACTTAAGTTATAAACTCTTTGTTAAGGTAGGGCTGTGCTTCCAGTGTGGAGACTGTACTGTCCTAAACTTCAGGGGTTTTGTGCAGCTGTTTTCAGAGATACTTCTAGGGATCTGAAAATTTTCAGTTCTTCCAAGGTGCTATGATTAAGGGCAAGGTGTTTACTCCTTTCCTGGCCTGTACTCTTGTCTGTGAGTGACCACAAGTACTCTTTTCTGTCTTGGAACTGTGAGGAGGATTCTCTCTCCACAGCCACTACAAGCTCCACCATGCCAGTGCTCCTCCTTGCCCCAGGTCCGCCACCCAGAACTGTGACCCAGATCCAAGCATAGACACAGCAAGAGAATCCTGCACCAGCACAGAGATCCCTATAATCCCCCTCTGATCAGCCACTTAATCCCCCTCAGTCTGTGGGCTAAAAGTTCCAGAGGCAGCCGCCGCCCTGGGGCCATGCTTGGGGCTGGGGCTGGGACCCCACATTTCTCTCTCTCTCTGCAGACACAGACTTTTCCTACTGACCTTCTAAGCTGTCTCTGGTTTTCATGGTTTGAGAAGTCTGGAAACCACCACAGCTGCCTGTGATTCAATCCTCTGAGACCTGCTCCAAGTTTGCTGTGGCCTGCATGCCCATGCCAAACTGTGTTCCTCTCACAGCCCAGAGTGATATACCTTTCCAAATCAACCATCCAGGTTGTCTTGGGCTGGAAATTTGTTTCACTCTGTCTTTTTGTGGGTTCTGCTGCTTTAGAATTTGTTTAGAGCCATTTTTTACAGGTTTTGGAGGGGTTTGGGGGAGAGCTTAAGGAAGCCACTGCTTTATTCTCTCTTCCTGAGTTATCAAAGTCCAGTGACAAGGTAAAAGTCAAGATGACTGGCCACAGCTCAGGATTCAGTGGATGACCTTGATATCTTCAATGTCTGACCAAGCTCTAAGTGCTCTACAGTACCTGCTTTAACTGCCATTGGAACAAATTGTTCTTATATGCCCATTCCACTGTGGAGGGGGTAAAGTTTCATATACTTGGGGTAGACATCTCCAACTCACAGACAGGTTTGAGGCCTGTTGGTTACCAGGGTGTAGCCATTATGCATGCTACAGGTTCTTGGAGCCACAGGTGACAGCTGAATGAATTGGATGGACACCAAAAATGGATGAGCAGTCCTGAAAAGGACTTGGCAAGCCTTCAGCCCAGAAGTGCTAGTCCTGATGAGCACTCCATATGCCCCATTAGATATTCTGAGAGATGATAAAGTATATTCCAGGATTGGAAGGCAATTTATGAAAAGGTGGGAAGTAGAAGATGAGATGTCATACATTAGGTATGGCTGGTAGACCAATTTTGCTCAAAAGTGGAATTTAAAAGGTACAGTATCATGTAATCAATCTGGAAGGACAGAATCTCAATCATTAAGGGGATTAAGTGCTCAAAAGAAGAGTTTGCCTTCTGTCATAGAGGTAATAGGGAGCCACTGAAGGTTCTTGAGTAGGAAAGTAAAATGTGTTAACTCAATCATTTTAATACAAAGGAAGGCATAAATCAATTTGAGTCAACAAGTATTTATTAAATACTTATCATGGCTTAGGCACTGTGCTAAGCACTGAAAATATAAATAAAGCAGAAACAATTATGGCCCCTGCCCTTAAGGAACTTACATTCTAATTGAAGAAGACAATACATAAAAAGCAACTTAAAAGGGTAGGAGGGTGTGATATTTATAAAGGCAGATAGAGAAAGTTAATAGAGGCAGGAATGGAGCCCAGAGAGAAATGAAGACATGGCTGGCCTAGCTGCTTTCCTTAAAATTTAGAGGTGAATTGTATTCCTTGTTTGTGCATTCTAGGACTGGAGTGTCCTAGAATTTTAAGGATTGGAGTGTCCTAGAATTTTAAGGACTAGAGTGTCCTAGAATTTTAAGGACTACAAAATGAGAATGTTCAAAGGCTTATAGTTTATATCATTGTCCTATATATTTGCTTTCTGAATAGTATGTTCAGCAATCTGCAGATGCTAAACATAATAAACACCAAATATCATCAAAAAATCAAATTGTATTTCTTGGATAGAAAAAAAGTAACAGTATAAAAGTCATTTACACACAATTTGTTTCTGTATAGATAATTGATTTTTAAGATCAGATATTAAAATCTATACCAGATTGGAAGAAAGAATAAAAATGATATGATAAGCAATGGAGGCAACTTCAACCTGACCAACTTAAACAAATTGTTGACACAGAAAAGTGAAAAATAGATGAAAGATGAAAGAAAATCAACACTCTGACATGATTTCCTTAGGAAATTTGATCAATGTAAATCAGCAGCCATTAAGAAGAGACCAATTGAGCCTAAAAATTGCCTCAGCCAGAAAACACTTGAGCTTCTTGCCAGGTGGAAATATGGCAGGCAAGCAAAGGCAACAGTGGTTTAGAATATAAATTAGTTCATACAATTTTATAGAAGAAACTTGTAGGAGATTTTGATCAGTGGCACCTCATAAAGCAGAGCAAAGGGGTGAATGGAAAACAAGTTGACAGCTTGTTGGGGGCGGGGAACTGAACTAAGCCTAAAGGCATGTAAAGATGAAACTAAAGGAAGGAAAAAGAACACACTAAAAAAAGGAAAATATCTATCAGAATTGCTATTAGAGGGAGAAAAAAATGTTTTATTCTCCATCATTGAAACAGGAGTTACCACATAGGAATTTAACATTACCTTCCTCAATGCAATCTATGAGAAGGATAAATGAAGCGAAGAAAATAAAGATGAAATGTGAAGGTGGCAGAGACCAAGTTTACATGAGGAAGTTTATGCTAGAGGTTATATCTTGTGAGCATTGAGAGATAAGCTCACAAAAATATCTGAAAGAGGAAAGAATATCAAATATTTGGGAAAAGTGAAGAAATTATTATTTCTAAAAGAAGAGATAATATCAGTAATTGCTAACTCATATGTCTACCCATATTTATAAAACTTTTCTAAGAACAAACCATTTACAGTTAGTACCTGCTAGGGGCAGCTAGTTGGTGCAGTGGATGGAGTGTTATGCCTGGAATCAGGAATACTACTCTTCCTGAGTTCAAATCTGGACTCAGACACTTACTAGCTGTGTGACCCTGGGAAAGTCACTTAACCTCTCTTTGTCTCAGTTTCTTCATCTGTAAAATGAGCTGGAGAAGGAAATGGCAAATCACTCCAGTATCTTTGCCAAGAAAACCCCAAATGGGATAATGGAGAATCAAACATGACTGAAAAATGACTAAACAACAACCACAATCCTTGCTAAAGTTATGAAGGGAAAAAGCAAACTTGCAAATGATATTAAATAGCAAATGACATCTTTAAAATCAGAATTTATTAAAAGATATAGAGAATACAAGGTCTTAATATACTGATTTTTGACTGTGAAAAAAATGACTCAGTAGAACAAAGCATTGCCTTAAACTCTCTTCTTCAATCATCTTCCACATTCAAAATATCAAGTAAAATACCGAGACATATGCTCCCCATAAGTATTTGCCACCGTTGAGGAAAATATCAAATGGAAGAGAATGAAAAAGGGATTCTTTATAGATGATAAGGTCCTTCAGATGTTCCTGTTAGTGAATTGCATTGTGTTGATTGCATCAAACCTAAGAGCATGGAAGAGCTTCCAAAATAAGATATAGGGGTAGCTAGGTGGCGCAGTGGATAGAGCTCCAGCCTTAGAGTCAGGAAGACCTGGGTTCAAAACAGGCCTCAGACACATGACACTTATTAGCTGTGTGACTCTGGGCAAGTCACTTAACCCCAATTGCCTAAGCAAAAACAAAAACAAAACAAAGCAAAATAAGA
Organism: Vombatus ursinus; assembly: GCF_900497805.2. Taxonomy (NCBI): domain Eukaryota; kingdom Metazoa; phylum Chordata; class Mammalia; order Diprotodontia; family Vombatidae; genus Vombatus; species Vombatus ursinus. The sequence goes on along the minus strand of NW_020954596.1, from coordinate 28,559,892 downwards.
TCTACAATCACTCAAAAGATTTTATCCTCACACAGGAATAACCAAGCATATGAGGATTGTTTGTTGCCTTGGTTCTGCTAGGCAGTTGGAAGGGCTGCTAGTCCGTTTCTATATATTGCTTAGAAAGACATTTCAGTTGACTGTGAGCTAGGACAAGAACAAATAAGAAGAGTGAACTGGATTGCTTTTGGAGAATTGTATAGCTCTTTTTTAATGACCCAAAGCTTTTTCCCAGAAGATCCATAAATATCATTCCAGTGATGTTGTATAGGTGCAAGTTATGACTTTCAAAGACTAAGGTCTTTGAGGAGAGTTGTGAGTCATTAAAAGGTCAATGGAGAAGTATATGGTAGGGTTACATGGGAGATGCCTAATTGGGAGAGAACCTTTAAGTTTTTATTTTTATTTTTTGCTTTTATAAATAATTTTAATATATTTTTATTTTTTTATTTTTAGGCATTTGGGGTTAAGTAAATTGCCCAGGGTCACACAGCTACTAAGTGTCAAGTGTTTGGTCTGAGGCCAGATTTGAACTCAGGTCCTCCTGACTTTAGGGCTGGTGCCCTATCCACTGTGCCATCTAAGTGCCCCCTAATTTTTTTTAATAGTCAACAATAAGAATGTAGGATTTTGAATTCTCCTTATCTGTCAATTATATGACTACATAAACGTGATCTATTTTTCCAACCTTCCTCTTTCTCTTATTTTTAGCAAGGATACCCTCAATGTGTATAGAAATTATTTTCTTAAAGATTTTGTAACTATGGGAAAGTAATTCTCTATCATATCTTTTTTTTGAGGGTGATTAAATAAGGTAACAATGATTTTTTTTTTATTTCTAGACATTTTGTTTCTTCCCTCTTTCAGTTGTCACAAACAGAGACATTAGTGCTTTCAAAATTGTTTTGCCTTCAGCAACTCTCTGGGTATACTTGGTTTATGCCAGTGACTTTTCCCATCTTGGTTTTCTTGAAAGTCTTTCACTCTTACTCATAAAGCACATCAGATTAAATACTATAAATTGTTGATTATTATTACCCCCCATCACTTATTAGTTTTGTACTCTTAGGCAACTTAATCTGTCTAATTCTGTTTCCTCACCTGCAAAATGGGCATAACACTTGTACTCCCTACATGGGATTATAGTTTTCATATGTTGCTAGTGCTGGAATGGATAATGAAGTTTTCATCATCCACAAAGAACTGCTGTGAGAAAAGTACTTTGTAAGCAGTCAAATGCTACGCAAGTATGAGTTATTACATTATATTTAAAATCATAATGTCGCTGAGAGTTAGAGAATTATTTCCCTGTCTGGAATGTCAAAAGATAAATCATTTCTGTAAGAGGAAGATATCTTTCCTACAATTAGATGACTCTGATATGAGAGGAGTAAAGTAAGGAAAATACCTGCTTCCTTTGGGTTGGACTGGATGGATGGAATGTGGGTCACAACTGGAGGAAAATGAAGATCTAGAAGGACATGAGGTTTGATTGTAAATAGTCAGCTAGCTCAGAAGCCTCTAAAACTCTAAATTAGTGGCCTTGAGCTCCTGACCACAGAGGCTTGGGCCTTCCTTCAGCAAACAGCTGTCCTCTTTTTTAGGACAATTTCTTACTGTGGGCAAACCACATGGATTTCTTTTGAAGCAGTTGGAGCTTTTCTCAGTACCATCTTTTATCTTTCCCCTCTTCTTCAGAGGCTGAGAGGAAGATCTTACCAAAAGGGGAATCAAAGGGAGCTTCTGGATTTACTATTTTCCAGACAACCTTCTGGAATTCTAAAACATGGATCCAGACCTCTTGGGAGCCATGATGTGGACTGCAAAGGTGTTTCCTTTTGATATATCTCTGCTAATATCTTCAGGCTTTCTGGAAAGGAGCCAGAGAGAACCAGTAGCCAATATTTGCAAAGTCTACAGTTCTGCACCATTATCAGAAACTCTTGTTACTTTTTCCCTATCATAAATACTAAGTCTAATGGTGGTGAAAAAATAATTACTGACAAATAGAAAAGGCAATCCTCTTTTTTTCTCATTACTCCATCTTTCCATTCATTCTTCTATAGTTTATATGGTTCTACAAGAATTGTGTTAAAGTAGCATAGTGAATGAGATAGAATCTAAGGGAAGAATACATTTCTGATATTTGCTGATGTTTTTTAGATCCTGCAGTGGGTGTTGCTATACTGTATATATCAAGACACAAAACATGGGAGTCAGCATAACTGGGTTCAAGTTCCAACTCTGACACTTACCAGTTATACAATCATGGACAAGTTGCTTAACTTTTCTGAACTATAGTTTTCATAGCTATAAAATTGGAATAATAATTATAACAATAAAATACTTATAATAAGTCTCTCATGGGGTTGTCATGATCATCAAATGCAATTACACAATCTGTAACCATTAATTTGAACTTCAGTTTTGTTCACTTTAAACTGGAAAGATGAACAATATCTAGTACCTAAATAGTTCCCTCCCACCTCCCTTGAATGAAAAGGTTCTATCAAAAAAAATAAATAATGGAATATGATATTCCATAAGGCAAAGGAGCTTGGATTACAACCAAAGGTCAACTACCCAGAAAAAATTAGCATGATCTTTCAGGGGAGGAAATGGATATTCAATGAAATAGGGGACTTCCAAACCTTCCTGATAAAAGACCAGAGCTCAACAGAAAATTTGATCTTCAAATGCAAGACCCAAGAGAGACATAAAAAGGTAAATGGAACAGAAAGAAACAATGTGTTATTAATAAAGGCAAACTGTTTACATTCCTACAAGGGAAGATGACACTTGTAAATTGATCACTGTCTTGTTATTACACCATGTTTAAGGGGTATACATAAAGGGGGTGGGTATAAGTTGACTTTGATGTAATGATAAAAAAAAAAACTGTAATCAAGTGGGTTAAAAGGATCCAAGTAAGTGGATTAATCTGATCTAACTAAGAAAATGTACTGAGAGAAAAGGAAAGGAGGAGGCAGACAAGGGTAAACTACATTACAGGAAAAGGTACAAAAACCTATTACAGCAGAGGGAAAGAAGGGAGGGAGATGAACACTGTTTGAACCTTACTCTAATCAGATTTGACTTGAGAAGGGAATAACATAATCAGTTAGGTACTAATATTGATAGACTTAACCCTTCTCAGCAATACAAGGATCTAAGACATCTCCAAAGGCCTCATGATGGAAAATGCAATCCACATCCGAAGAGGGAATTATGGAGTTTGAATGCACATTGAATTGAAGCATACTATTTGCTATTTTTTTTTCTTCTGTTGTGTTTTGTTTCCTCTTTCTGGTGGTTCCTCCTATTGGTTCTAATTCTTACTTACAACATCACTAATATGAAAATATGTTTAATAGGAATGTATATGTGTAGCCTATTTTGGATTGCATGCCATCTTAGGGAGGAGGGTAGGAAAGAAGGGGGAGAAAAATTTAGAATTCAAAAGCTTATGGAAGTGATTGCTGATAAATCAAAATAAATTAATTTTAAAAGTATAATTGCCAAAAAAATAAACAAACACAATCATTGAAAGAGTGTTGAAGATAGAGAATATGGTGCAGTAAAAGCACACTGTTTTGAGTCAGGAGAACTGGGCTTGAATCCCATTTCTGAAACTTATTATGTGATCCTATCAATTCCTCTGCTTTGGCCTCTACCCATATGGAAATCAATCTGAGTGAATGAGATAAACTCTAAAGTCCATGTCCAATCTAATATTTATTATATTATTTTATTTTTTTTAGCTATTATATTTTCTCTTTGAGAGGAAGTGTGATTTAATGGATAGAAAGCCTCACAGTCAGAAAGTCTGAGCTCAAGTCCTGCCACCAACTCATCTAAACTGTGTGACTTTTGGTCAATAACTTAACCTCTCAGTCCTATGCAACTCTCTAATATTATAATTTATAGAGTAGGTACAAACTTACCTTGGTGAATTTCATTCTCAAATTTATAGAAAACATAAATCTTGTATACTTAAAATAACTTACATTATATTTTAAATATAAGTGGGATATAAGTAACCACCTGAAAGATACTGCTTTGACTTAAGACCTGGAACATGAATAAATTATAATCAGTAAAAAGAGACATTTACTGATTGGAAATTGTTGACATTCATGAAATTACAAGTCTAGTCCTCTTTTCACCTCTCCCCCCTATTTCATTTGTATATTTAAAAGAATTTATATTATATTTCCAATACAAGTAACTTCCTAAAAGATACTGCTTTGAATTAAGACCTAGACCATGAATAATTTATAATCAGTGAAAGAGACATCTGGTATAGTGATAGTATAGGATAATGGGTAAAGTGCTGGACTTGGAATCAGGAAGAACAGGTGCAATCCTGTCTTTGACATGACTGTGTAACCCTGGACAAGTCATTTTGCTTCTCTAGATGTTGGTTTCCTCATCTGTAAAATGACAAAGTTGGACCTGGTGATCTCTTAGAGGTCTTTTCCATCTCTTTACCTATTATCCTAAGTACAGATTTTAGAGCGTAGCTTCATATTCTTTGAATAATTTCCTAGATGCGTTTAGATCAGTACTACGAGAAGCATACTATTAAGAAACTTGGATCACTATTCCGGAACAAAATTGAGAGACAGAAAATGGCGGAACAAAGATATGTGCTTCTACTGTAGAATACTTCTGACATGGTCCAGTTATTGAGTCACGACTTCATATTTCTTAATCTTGGCAGTAGAACAAAGTCCTTAGCAGAGAACTTTTTTCAAATCCAAAAACATGACACTTCAGTGCTCTATGCATAACTTCTCTTTTTCTGTCTATAGGATTTATAATGTTTGCAGATGGATGTAATTTAATACCATTGTGATCTTTCATCTAGCCTGTTTCCTTTCAGTGACCTTATGTTTACTATAAGAAAACACCCAACAAGTTGTCTGATTTCTTCATGGAAAATGGCGACTATTTAAAACAAAAGGATTTTGTCCAACAGAATCATAAATCTTTCAATGTTTCTGTAATTTAACAACAAAAGCCTCATTTGTTCTGTGGGAAACATTTGACTAGGAGGCAAGGCCAGTTTGACTTTCTCATAAAAGATGCATTTTTTTTGGAGGGAGAAAATGATAGCAGAAGAATAAAGTCAGTTGTTCTATCTATGGCAAGAGAAGTAACCCTTCTCATTTCCATGGCCTACATCGAAATGTTTGCAACTCATCACTTTGAATGATCCCCCCAGAATCCTTTCTGACACTTCCCAGGATGCTTTGAGAATAATAGCAGGTTCTATCCTCCCAGCATTCATCTCTGCCTCGACGTGTGGAGTTCCTGTTGATTTCAAACACAGTCCCACATCCTGAAAAGAACTTTCATACTGGGAAGAGGTCATTAGTAATCACGATCATATACCTTTCCATAGAATCTTCCTTCCTCCATCACCTCAAGCGGCACTGACTTCTATTTATGCTTTTGGCATTTGAATAGGTCCCATCACAAATAATGGAATTGAACCCCTTCAGCAGAAAACAGAAGCAGCAACTGGAAGCAGACTTGAGAACACTAAGGAAATAGATAACATCTGCCTTCCCAGGATGCCTTTTTAAGATTGGAAGCAAGTTCTTCCAGAGGGAAAAAATGGCTTAAGCCTTTTTAAGTAGACACTCCTACTTCATTTTCAGAATAGATCAGGTAGTTACAAAAGCCAATACATTTTTATGTTGTCAGAAAGATTATAAGTTCATTATTAAGTGAAAGTGTATATGCAGGATTATAAACCTGTGCATGGGATAGTAAATTCAAATTAAAATAATATTTAAGTGCCACTTTGTATAGAGAGCACTGGGATAGACATTGAGTGGAAATGAAAGTTGTTATAATTGGCAATAAGAATTATAAGAAGAAGAAGATTGGATGAGGTATATATCATCCTTATTGCCTCTCTGATTCTGAAGTTGCACTAAAGATGACAAAATCCATAGAATATTGAATAAAGAAGAGTAATAACAGGACAGTGACTTGTCCTGTGACTATGTCTATCTGAATACCCTCAAGAAAGATACTTAAAATGAGGTAATAATAATAATGATGGTAATGATGATAAAATAAGATGAGGTCCACGACATTCCTATTTTCCTATCTGCTGATGGAATTACACACTTAGACTAAGCCTAAAGAGGATGAATGTATATCCAAAATTTATTCAACTACAAATATGATTAATTTAACTGCCTGTGCAATAGCCCATGGTACATTAAATATGAAAGAATAATAGTGGACAGTAATGTTGTACTAGGACTGTTTTTATCTAAATAGAATTGAAAATATGGGAAGAATGAGGTAACAGTAACATTTAACACATTCCACTAATGCAATAATGTCCAAAACAATTCATTTAAATTATGACATTTTTCAGGGAGGCAAATTAAGTCAATAATGATTCTTTATAGCCTTACATCCATTATAATGTCTCCTAAATTGAATCAAGCATGATGTCAAGGTTTACAGAATTAAACCAAAACATTTTATGAATCCCTTGATGTACGTAGATGACATCAAGCTTTATAGCTCTCCTGTAAAAAGACATCAAACAGCTTCTTTATCACATGGAGACTTTCTTCAATGATGTCAACATGCTATTTGGACCTAATAAACATAAAAACTAAGGGCTCTAAGCTTGAATCCAGAGGTTAGAATGAGTTAATGATGGAAGGCAATACTGATATATGCTTTGGTCCCTTCCAGGCAAGACACAACAAACATAAATCTAGGAAAGAGAAATCTGCATCTTCATACTTTGGAATTTACTGGCATTCTGAAACCAAAACTTAATGAGAAGAAAACTTTCATAACAATTAACACCCTTGAAATACCCATTTAATGTGCCTTTGTGGAACCATAAAATAGATTGTAGCAGGTTTGGAAAGAATTCTAGTAAAACCCCATAAATACTAATGAAACAAAGGGGTCATCACCTAAGGCAGCTATATAAAATTTTGCTTGCCATAAAGGTGGAAGAGGATTGATAGACATAGTCACAGCATATGATGAATAGAAAAAAAAAGACAAAAGTCTACAGAAATATTTTTGGAACAAGCTGTTATCACTTCGTTGAACAATAACAAAGGTGAAAATAAGTACATGCTATTGAATTTGTGAAATGTAACCCAAGTGGTTAATTTCAGATGGAGTCTATGGAATGCAGAAATTTCAAGTGTGGAACTAAATGTCTCTCATTTGGCAATATCTACATAAGCATTGCTATAAATATGTATACAAACAAATGCCTGAGTTATTTGAATTTGTAAAAAAAAAGCATTTATAATGACAATTCAAAACAAAATCATCACCACTAGAAGTTATAAAATGTTATCTTTGAGGAGCTTGTATGCGGTGATCAATGCAGATTACATAACAAATCTGTAGCAATGTAGAAATGTATTGCTGTAATCTGTAAACACTTAGCACCTATTGGATGCCTGCTGAAGATATTTCATGGACTGTCAGATGACAAATCTTTCTGTAAGGAATACAAATCTCAAATCTCAGGAGAAGTCTAACAATAAGCTGTACTATAACCAAAATATTATCTGATTTATTAATTATAAACTAAATTATTACCTCTAGTTGCCTGAATGTTCCATTGATCCATTAAAAAAAAAGACTTAAAAGCAATGTTTTTAATAGATGTTGTCATTCCTAATACTTGTAATATCTAAGCTTCATGGAAGGAAAAGCTTTCAAAATATAGAGACCTACCAGAAAAGATAATATTATACTTTAACTGAATGACATTCATATCATTTCTGTTATCTTTTCTTTTACTGGAGTTGTACCAAGTTATGATTTCATTCAATCTACAGAAAATGAGTTTACATTCTAAAATTTTTCTTCAGCCTCAAAAAGAACTTGTCTTACTCACCTGTGCAATAGTTCACAGACTATCATCTATAAAGGAATATTAGTAGTACATCAACTGGACATTTCTATCTTAACTCTCTTAAAAGAATAAAAAGAAGTTTCATTAAAATACACACACTTACATGTGCATATACAACTGACAGTTCTCTATCACTTTAAATAAGAAAATCATGGAGATTACAATATAATAGAAGGATAAGATCTTGACACAGATCGTTATAATGTATATCTTACATGATGATGCCTTTGAAAGATGCTAATAGAAGTGTTTTGTGGTAAAGAGGGCAAATATATCAGTATAATAGCATTTGGTGCTGTAAGGGACCTTAGAGATCATATAGTCCAAAGTTCTCATTTATAGATATCCAGATGGGTAAAGTGATGACCATAGAGTCTCAGTGAGTTTCAGAATTGGAACTTGAACTCATATTTCTGATTCTCATGCCTTTCTCATGTCATCACATTTGCAAAGAATTTTTAAAAGACTGAACAGATTTACATAAATAAGAACAGAGTGAATTCTTTCTAGTAAAGATCCAGTACTCAATGCATGAACTTCAAACTTCTTTCTGCATTCTTGCCTCTCTCCAACAAATAGAGAAGAGAATATAATGCCAACTAACAATGCAAAAAATATTGGGGTTTATTGTATCAACTCTGATAATAGATATCAGTTTATGAATGCCATTAAAATACCACAGCTTTTTGTTTGGATTTCGTGGGCCCTTTGCTTCTATTCTACATCTTTTGTTGTTCGTCATTTAGTCATGTCCCATTTTGTGATCCCATTAACCATAACACACCAGGCCCTTCTATCCTCCACTATTTCACTAACTTTGTCCAAGTTTATATTCATTGTTTCCACAATACTCTCTATCCATCTTATCCTCTGCCATACACTTTTCCTTTTGCATTCAATCTTTCCCAACATCAGCCATACATTGCTAATGGAAAAACCATAGCTTTGACAATATGGACATTTGTCAGCAAGGCGAAGTCTGTTTTTTGACTATGCTGTCCAGATTTGCCATAGCTATCCTTCCAAGAAGCAAGTGTCTTTTAATTTCATGGCTGCAGTCACTTTCTGCAGTGATCTTTGAGCCCAAGAATATAAAATCTGATGCTGCTTCCATTTCTTCTGCCTCAATTCACCAGAGTGTTATGGGACCAGTTACCAAGATCTCAGTTTTTTTTTTTTAATGTTAAACTTCAAGACAGTTTTTACACTTTTCTCTTTTACCCTCATGAAGAGGTTTCTTAATTCCTCTTCACTTTCAGCCATCAGAGTGGTATTGTCTGCATATCTGAGACTGTTGATATTTTTCCTGAAAACCTTAATTCCAGCATTTGATTCACCTAGCCTGGCATTTCACATGATGTACTCTGCATATAAGTTAAATAAGATGACAATATACAACCTTTTCATATTCCTTTATCAATATTTTTTTGCTTCTTCTATTAATTTATTTTGATTTATCAACAATCACTTCCATAAGCTTTTGAGCTTAAAATTTTTCTCCTCCTCCCTCCCCCCCTCCCATGCAATCTGATATAGACTATACATATACATTCCTATTAAACATATTTTCACATTAGAGATATTGTAAGGAAGAATTAGAACCAATAAGGGGAACCATAAGAAAGAAAAAACAAAACAAAATAGAAGAAAAAAAATAAGAAATAGTATGCTTCAATCTGTATTCAAACTCCATAATTCTTTCTTTGGATGTGGATAGCATTTTTTCCATCATGAGACCTTTGGAGATGTCTTACATCCTTACATTGATGAGAAGGGCTAAGTCTATCAACATTAGTCATCACACAATGTGGCTATTACTGTGTACAATGTTCTCCTGGTTCTGCTCACTTCACTCAGCATCAGTCCATGCAAGTCTTTCCAGATTTTTCTGAAGTCTGCCTGCTCATTGTTTATTATAGCACAATAGTATTCCATTACATTCATATACCACAACTTGTTCAGTCATCCCCCAATTGATGAGCATCCCCTCAATTTCCAATTCTTTGCCACCACAAAAAGAGCTGCTATAAATATTTTTGTACATCTGGGTCCTTTTCCCATTTGTATGATCTCTTTGGGATACAGCCCTAGAAGTGCTATTGTTGGATCTTCTTTTTCAATCTTAAACCAATCAGTTGTGTTTGTTTCTAATTATTGTTTTTTGGCCCATATACAATTTCCTCAGGAGACAAAAATATCTAATACCTACATCTTTTTGAGGACTTGCCACTTTTTGTTGTGATCCACAGTTGCCATTCTGGTAGTCACTAAACCTTTCCTTATTTCAAATAATTGTCTCTATTGTCTTCAGCCAATTTTTGTTATGCCTATTCCTTATTATCTCATAGTCCCAACTATCTTTCTCCAGATCCATCTCAAAATAAATATATTTTTTTCTAAAATGTAGCATGTAGAACTGAATACAATACTTGAGAAAGGGTATGACAAAAGCACAATACTATGGAACTATGATTTTTCTAAACATTGTGCATCTATTAACACCTTAATACATCCTAAGACAGAGTTATTGCTTTTCAGATAAATGGTGTTGAATGTAATTTTCCTAAATACCAAAAAAAATTTAAAAAGAAATTTTAAATACAGGTATAAAATTTTACATTTATCCCATTTAGATTTCATCTCATTGGATTTATCTCAATAGTCTAGCCTTCTAGAGGTGTTAGATTATGGAAATAGCCCTTCAAGATTTATGTGTTACATAAATTTGACAAGAACGACATCAAAGCAAATTTGTTAAGTCACTGTGCCAACGTTAAGCAACTTAGAACCAAAAATAGATCCCTGAGGTATTCTGCTATAAGTTCTTTCTCCAAATTGACCTCAGACTTTTATTGACTACATTATGGGTGCAGTGATAGGATCACAAGTTTAGAACTGGAAGTGACTTTAGATATCACCTATTCTCACCCTCTCATTTTCCAGGTGAGGAAACTAGAGATCAAGAGAACTTGTCACTTGCCATATTCACACACAGTAAATAAGGAGCATATCTAGGATTTAAACTGAAGTCCTTTGACTTCAAATCCATTACTCTTTCCATTGCAATACCCTTTTTCTGATTCTACCTAATCGTTCTAACACCAAGGTCATCTCTCTCCATCTAGTCTACAAGAATAGCCTGAGAAAACTGTGAAAAGATTTGAAGAAATCTGGCTAAACATTATCTATAGCTTTGTTCTCATCTACTAACTTGATAACCTTGTCAAATAAAAGCATGAAGATAGTCTAAATTCTTGAAAAATTCACATTGACTCTTACTCTTCACTGATTTCCTTTATAAATTTTCCCATGGCATCTTTTATATATATTCTACCAATAATTAGTCAATTCCCTGGTCTATAATTTTCTGACTTCATTCTTTTTCTCTTTTGAAAATTGCAACATTTTCCTTTTCCTAGATACTTCTCCCATTCTTTACCATCTTTCAAAGATAACTGATAGAAATATTTATATTATATCTCTGCCACTCACTATTTATGTGATCTTGAGTAAGTCAAACTTCTCTAGGGCTCAGTTTATTTATCAGTACAGTGGGGTGAGGGGGGTGAGGCATAATTAAACTGTACTTAGCTCTATATCCTTAGATTCCTCTGTGCATTAGTAGATCATTTTTATAGATTGGTATGGCTATCAAATCATTACCTAATAGCTAAGTCTCTGGTGATGAGCCTTTTTGAACAATGCTAGGCTACTCCTTAGAATAGATATGTTGTATTTTTTTTTCTGTCCCCATATTGGGAGTCTTTTTGGCTTTGTACAGTACAACACGCTAGGTTTTCCTCTTTGTTTAGCCTTTAAGAAAGAATATTCAGCAGGATATCAGAGTAGGACTTACATGAGGTAAATTATTACTTGAATGGATATGTGATCTCATAATCAACACTGATGAGTCCTTAAGTGGTAGAGTTTGTAACCCATCCACAATTTTTCATACTGTGAGATTCTTTTTGGCTTTCTCTGAACAAAGAATATGCATAGTGTGCTAGAGGAATTTCTCTAGGTTTTTGACATTTTGAAAGTAGTGGAGCAGCATTCAGACTTGTCATATATTGCCCTCAAATCATAACATGACTGCTAGATTTTTTGGTGATGTGTATTATTACACATCTAGTATAATTAGTAATATGCAGTAGCCTACTTACACCTGTGTCAGTTTAGAGTCTTCAGAAACTGCAATTCTATGATTTGGAGGTATAAACCTTTGTGTGAGAATATTGGTGCTAAAGAGTTTGACTTCTGCATCCAAGATCATTGTGGGATCATTGAAAATTTTATATAAATTCTCAAATTCATTTTAGCCCACTTTACTCTTCATATTTGATTCTTGGTGAATCAGTTAATAAGTATGTGCTGGAACCAGTTTGAATTAGATCATAAAAGCCAATTTTTAAATTATCAGTGTATCTACACCACACATATTGACAAACATACAAATCATGGCATGATGTATAAGTGATGGAAAAAAATGTTGGGTCTAGACCTAAGACGATTATGGAAAAATGATAACAATGAAAATTAAGCTTAAAACTGTGTTGCATATAAATATTTTTCAATGAACCTGTTGCTAAATATTTACCAATATACCCCTCTTAATATGGGGTAAATTGATAATAATCTTAGTGGTAAAGCTTTAGCATTAAAGGGAACCATTAAAGGCCTTTTGGCAGAAGTTAGATATTAACTGACACTTGAAGGAAGTCAAGGAAGCCAGAAAGTAGAAGTAATGAAGGATGCCATTCTAGGGAGAGGGGGCAACCAATGAAAATGCACTGATTTGGGAGATGTGGTGCTTTATGTAAGGAACAGAAAAGAGGCTAATGTCATTGGATTGTAGTGCAAGAAGAAAGGAGTAAACTATAAAAAGAATATGAAAGTAGGAAGGATCTAGGTTATAAAAAGCTTTAAAAGATAAGTAGAAGGTTTCATATTTGATCCTGGATATAGTAGGAAGTCACTGGAGTTTATTGATTAAGATGGGAAGACCTGGTTAGACATGCACTTTAGGGATACCATTTTGATAGTTTAATTGATGATGGACTAGAGAGTGGGGAGACTTGAGGCAAGTATAAAAACCAGAAGGATAATACAATAGCCTAAGTGTGAGGTGTTTAGGGCCTGCACAAGCATTGTGGCAATGTGTTGTGAAAGCAAAATGTATAGAACTTGGCAATAGATTGGATATGAGGATTAGAGAGTTAGAAATTGAAGATAAAATCTTGGATGCAAGCCTAGGTAATGGGGGCAAATCATAATGTCCTTATGGTAATAGAGAATTTATGAAGAGCAAAAGTTTGTTTTTGTTTTGTTTTGTTTTTGTTTTTTGGTGGGGAAAAAGTAGTAAGTTCAGCTTTGGACATTCTGAATTTAATTGTCTATAGGACATTCAATTTGAGATGTCCAACAGAACTACATGACTGGAGTTCAGGAGAAAAAATAAAGAAAGAAAATAGATAATAGAGATAATAATTTAATCTATATGAGCTAATAATATCATCACACAAGATAATATCAAGGTTGAAGAAAAGACTCAGGAAAAAGTATTAGTTGTCACTAATGATTAGTGGGCATGACCTGAGATAAAATCCAGCAAAGAAACTGAGAAGGTAGAAGGAAACCCGAGAGAGAGAAGTGTCCGAGAAATCGAGACAAAGGTGCACCAAGGAGAACAGGGTGATTGACAGTGTCAAAGATTTCAAAGAAGTCAGAAAGGAAGAAAATCAAAAAGGGCCATTAGATTTGGCCATTAAAAGATCAATGATAAATTTGGAGAGTAGTTTCAGTTGAATTAAGAAATTTCAAGTAAAACTATGAAAAGTTAAGCATAACGTGAGTGAAAAGAAAGTAAAGACAAATTTTAAACATCATTCTCAAGTAGTTAAACTACAAAAAAAGGGAGATGAGATATTCTTGGCCAAATTATTTTGTATTTGCAATACCTGTCTAAGATAATGTCCTGATGATTTGCTTCAGTTTCCTACTTGTGTCAAAATCAGAGCAAAACTTTAGTATTCAACTTTTGTGTTTTCCTGTGTGAATTTCCAGACTGATCCCTTAGGAGCAAATGATGATCTCATTGAGGAGATCCATTATTATTCTAGGGGCTGGTAGACTAACCACAATGTTCTTCATTAAGAGGAATAGCTGGAAGATCTCATAACCTACAGAAAATTTCATTTTTATTTATTCTCCAAGTTGAACATTTATCCATTCAACAAGCATTAACTAAACATATATTATGAGCCAAACACTCTACATTGTGCTGGAGATGTAAAAACCTCTCTGAATCTCAAAGAGATTACTTACACTGCTTTGGGGAAAAGAAAAACTACATTATTTCAAAAAATGGCAAAAAGCCATGTAGGAGAAAGTGAGATTTCAAAACATGGATATAAGAACCAAATGAACTAGATTATTCCATGACAATTAAGGGATGAAATGAGAAGAGGGACATCAAATCAATGGGAAGAAGAAAATTCTTCTGAAAGAACAAAAGATCAAGAATATTAATGGAATAAATGAAAACAAAATGTGAAAGAAGGTGGCCTAGCAGTACCAGATTTCAAACTATATTACAAAGTGGAAATAATCAAAAGATTTTCATACTGGCTAAGAAATGGAGTGGTGTATCAATGGAATAGATTAGTTACACAGTTTGAACAATAGTAATCAAGTGTTTGATAAATCCAAAGATCTAATTTTGGGGGACAAGAACCCACCATTTAAGAAAAATTGCCAAAAAACTGGAAAGTAATTTGGCAGAAAATGGGCATAGACCAATATCTCATACTATATACCAAGATAAGGGCAAAATGGGTAAATGGTTTAGACATAAAGAGTGATATCATAAGTAAATTAGGGGAGCATAGAAAAATGTACCTGTCAACTATATGAGTAAGGGAAGAGTTAATGACCAAAGAAGAGGTAGAGAGTATCATGGGATGATAAATGGATAATTTATTACATGAAATTAAAGAATATTTGCACCAACACAACCAATGTAGCCAAAATTAGAAGGAAAACAGGAGATGGGGGGGTGGATTTTTACATCAGATTTCTCTCATAAAGGCCGTGTTTCTCAAATATATAGAGAACTGAGCCAAGTTTATAAAAATAAAAGCTATTCCCCAATTAATAAAGTGGTCATGGATATGAGCAGGCAGTTTTCAGAAGAATGAATCAAAGTTATTAATAGTCACATAAAATGTTCTAAATGACTATTAACTAGATAAATGAAAAATTCAAACAACTCTAAGGAGCCACTTCACATCTATCAAGTTGTCTAACATGACATAAAAGGAAATGGAGTTGTGAACTGGTCCAATCATTTTGGTGAACAATTTGGAACTATGCCCAAAGATATAAAACTGTGCATAGCCTTTGACGGAGCAATATCATTACTAGGTCTGTATCTCAAAGAGATCAATAAAAAGAGAAAAGTACTTATAATATACTATTTATAGAACCTCTTCATATGGTGGCAAGGGATTGGAAACTGAGAGGATGCCCGTCAATTGTGGAATGACTGAACAAGTTGTGGTATATGATTGTGATGGAACACTATTGTGCTCCACAGCAAAGAAATGACAAAGTGGATCATTTCAGAAAATACCTGTGGAGACTTATATGAACTCATGCAAAGTGAAGTGAGTAGAATAAGGAGAGTATCATACACTGTATGAGGGAACAGCAATATTACAAGGGCGATAGCTGTGAAAGACTTAACTATTCTGACTAAGACAATGATTCAAAACAATTCCAAAGAACCCATGATGAAAAATGTGACCCACCTCCAGAGAAAGATCTGATAAAATATGAGTGCAGATTGAAGCATAATTTTTTTTTCATTTCTCTGTCTCTTGCTTTATATTGTTATTACTGTTGTTAGCAACATGGTCATATTAGCCATTATTATTATTATTATTAGCAACATGAAATATATTTTCCAGGACTTCACATGTAAAATAGTTATATTTTTTGCCTTCTCAATGGATGGAGAGATGGGAAGGAGAAAATTTGAGCTCTTTTTTCGCATTTTAATATTCTTTTCTTTCTAAAGTTTGAGTTCCAAATTCTGGTTCCTAATCCATTCTTCTATCTTATTCTGTTTTTTGTGTGAGCTCATCCCAGTCACATTCACAGTTATGATTAATGTGTATTTCCCTCCATTTCTTCTTCTTCTTCTTCTGTTTCTTCTTCTTCTTCTGTTTCTTTTTCTGCTTCTTCTGTTTCTTCCTCTGTGACTTCTCTTTCTCCTCTTTTTTTTACCCTGTCAGTCCTTAAAGGTCTCTTTTACTTCTAATATTTTCCTCCCTTAATCCACTTTCCATTTTATCATCCTCACCCCCTTTTACTTGTTGCCTTTTCCTCTTATTTTCTATTTTCTTGAAATATTTTCTCTTTGACCTAAGAGCTCTAGAATTTGGCTATAATACTCTTCAGAATTTTCATTCTGGTATCTCTTTAACAAAGTGATTGGTGGATCCTTTCAATTTCTAGTTTACCTTCTGGATCTGAGATATCAAGGCATTTTTCCTTAAGAATTCTGTGAAATATGATGTCTACTCTTTTTCTTTGACCATGATTTTCAGGTAGTCCAATAATTCTTATATTATCTCTCTTTAATCTATTTTCCAGGTAGGTTGTTTTTCCAATGAGATATTTCACATTTTCTTTTATTTTTCATTCTTTTGTCTTTGTTTTGTTGTTTCTTGATGTCTCATGTAGTCATTAGCTTTTACTCATCCAATTCTAAATGTTAAGGAATTGTATTCTTCAGTGAAATTTTATACCTCTTTTTCCATTTGGCCAATTCAGCTTTTTAAGGAGTTATTTTCATCAGTGAATTTCTGTGCCTCTTTATCATTTGACCAATTTTTTTTGGTGGTATTATTTTCTTCAATTTTTTTGTGCCTCTTTTACTAAGTTTTTAATTCTCTTTTCATGATTTTCCTGCATCAGTCAATTTTTTCCCCCAACTTTTCCTCTACCACTCATCTCTTTCATGAATTCTTCTAGGAATTCTTGTTGTGTTTGGGTCCAGTTAGGTTTATCTTTAAGAATTTATTTAAGAATTTTACATTATTGTCTTCTTTTGAGTTTATGTTTTTGGCTTCCCTACCATCTAGCAACTTTTCATGGTCAAATTATCTTTGTAGTTGTTGTTATTGTTTACTGATTTTCCAGCCTATTTTTTAAATTTGGTCTTTGTGTTAAAGTTGGATTCTGTTTACTTGGGAGTGTGAAGGGAGGCCCATTTAGAGAATAGGCTTCTTTAAGAAGTGAGTAAAGAATGTCCCCTTTAATAAAAACAATGAAACTGGAAAGGAAGACCCTCAGGGTTGCTTGCCAAAAGACAGTTACTATTTGTATTCACTCTGAGCCAGGAGGGCCCAAAAAAGAACCATTAAGTGGTGCTTACACAGGGACCTATTATTGTTCAATCTATGAGCTCCAGAGTGAATTGGGTTTAAAGCTCACTTTTTGAGAAAGAATTCTAGCCAGTAAACCCCAGAGAGCAGAAGAAGAGGGAGAGAAAGAGGGAAAGGGGATGACAAGCTGAGTTATCCAACTTGAACTGGCCAGTTGGGTCCCTATTCAGTCAGCTTAGACTACTCACAGGTTGTGTTTGTCCTTCATTCTTGAAGAGGATCGTGACATCAGGTAGTTGATGACATGACTTGCAATTAACTTTTATTTGAGTGAGGGAAGGCTGTTACCTCACTCAAAGTGAGAACCTGAAAATGTCTTAGCTTAAAAGGACCAGGGTCTCCCATTGCATCCTGGGCCATCTCCAGTCATCCTGATGAATATCTGGCCACTGGACCCAGATGACTCTGGAGAGAAAGCAAGGCTGGTGACCTTGCACAGCCTTCCCTCACTCAAATCACAGTCAATTGCAGGTCATGCTATCAACTCCCTGATGTCATGGTCCTTTTCGGGAATGAAGGACAAACTCAGCCTGTAAGTAGTCTGACCTTCCTGAATAGGGACCCAGCTGGCCAGTTCCATTTGGGTAACTCAGCCTGTTCCCACCCCCTCCCACTCCTCTTTCCACTTTCCTTCTACCTTTCCCTGTTCTTTTCTCTCTCTTTCTCATTTCTGGGGTTTATTGGCTAGATTTCTTTTTGCCCGGAAAGATCGAGCCTTAAACCTAATTCAATCTGGAGCCCATAGATTGGACAATAATAGGGCCCTGACCAAGCACAACTTAATGGTTCTTTTTTGGGCACTCCTGGCTCAGAGTGAATGTAAATAGTAACTGTTTCTCTTTTGGCCACAACCCTGAGGGTCTGCCTCTCCCAGTTTGATTTTTTTTTTTTTAATTAAAAGGGCCATCCCTTTACTCACTTCTTAAAGAGGCCTATTCACTGAATATGCTCACTCATTTGAGTGTTGTCTCACTCAAAGTGAGAACCAAAAAACAAACAAACAAAAAAAAACCTTAGTTTAAAAGGGCCAGGGTATCTTATTACACCCTGAGCCTTCTCCAGTCTTCCAGATGAGTATGGAGCCACAGGACCCAGATGGCTCTGCAGGAGAAAGTAAGGCTGGAGACCTTGCACAGACCTCCCTCAGTCAAATCAAAGTCAATTGCAAGTCACATCATCATCATCTCCCTGACGTCATGGTCTTCCTTGAGAATGAAGGACAAAACACAAAAGTGTGGAGGCACTGTCCCAAGTTTCATGCTACTTCATACTTCTATTTCTGGAGACGGTTCTGTAGGTTTGCTAGCTTTCGGTACTTCCAGGGTGGCATTATTTTGGGAGAGGTGTGGTCACTGCTCTCCTGGTCTGTGCTCTGGTCTTTACTAGTAAGGGCCCTGGTTCCCTGAAACCACAAGCTCTAGTACTCCTCTTTGCTAACTCTCCTGCTTTGGGACTATTGTCTCTGCTCCCTTGTTATTGACCACTGTGGTGCTGTTACCTAAAACTACATATGGGAAATAGAGTTGCCGATTAGCGCCAGCTATACACATTACCAGTAAAGGGTCTCCTGTATTTCTTTCTGTCCAGTTATTTGCCCTTACAATCTCTGAGATGAGAATTCCCAAAGGTGCTGCTGCTGTGGCAGCTGCTTTTGCTTCTGTCATGTGTATACTCTGTTTAGGCCTTCACCTAGGTGCCACAGACTTCTCCTGCTGACTTCTTATGTTTTCTTAGGTCAGACAAATTCTCACTTTGAACTTTTATTGGCTCTGCCACTCAAAAATTTGCAGCATTATTTTAAAGTTATTTAGAGGGGAATATTGGAAGAGTTCAATTGCATGGCTGCCTCTAAACCACCGTCTTGGCTCCACCCATGGTGTAATTTTGAACTCAAAATTTTAAAAATCAATTTTAAATGAATTACCTAATTTAAAAAAAAATCAGTGGAGAATTACATTTACAAATGTTTCCAGCCTCACTTTATCTATTCTTTCAGACAGTTCTATGACTATAAATATATAATGTACTGGAAAAAAATCACATGTGCAAGGTTTTTTACTCCCTTCTTATATTTTCCCTAAAGTACTCTAAAAACATTTGTAGCCATGGAGAAAAAAAAATGAAAAACTGAGGATGTAGCTGAGTGAACCAGTAGTTGTTGATGTCTTTTTGGTCACCTTGGGGGGAAAATATCTTTTGTGATTGTTTTCTTTCTTCTGATAATTTTTCCCTGTTTGAAATATCTTGAAAATCAGTCTTTATGACTGTGTTGCCTCCAGCAATGTCTCTCTTCTATGTGTACTTGGTCGGTGTCAACTATTCTCCCTAGTTTCAATTTTTAAGTCTATTTTTACTTCTGCTATAGCACTTTTGGTATTGAGGTCATGATGTGGTAGTTCCATTGTCAAGGATGATGAGTGCATGTCACTATAGAAACAAAAACAGCAAGGATTCTCATAGTCTCTAAAAACTGTAATATCTAATTTACCCATAGTCCTTTGCCATAATGTTAAGATTTAGAAATGCAACAGAAAAAAATACAAATTAGCTTATAAGTTCAAGAATCTCAATAACAAAATAAGGAGGCCTATGATCTTTATTCTATATCTATAATGCTCTACAGATAAGCTTAATCTGTAAATGTATCATGTATCTCAACTTACATTCATGCACTTATATTCACATATCTTAACTTACAAGGAAATTATGTTTACCCTTTTTATTATGCTGTTTGCCATATGCTCAATAAACTTACATAAGAAATTTTGGTAATTCATTTGAATTTAATTCCATAGCTATTTCTTTCATAACTTTCTTGGGTTGAGTACTTAGAATACAAGGAGAAATATGAAATAGTGTCTGCTTTCAAAGACCAGTTCTAAAGGAGAGAAGTAACATATACCTTCTTAAGTTGCAGAACTACAGTACAGTGGAAGGAACGCTGAGTTTAGAATCAAAAAATCTTGTGTTTAAATACCAACTCTGCCATATATTACCTGTGTGACCTTGGGCAAGTAACTCTTTGGGTGTCAGTGCTTCTTTTTTAAAATGAAGGCATTGAAGTATTATAGATGACTTCTGTGTATGATCTCAAAAGTAAATACAATATAAATAGAGGAGAGTGAGAATGCTAACCATTGAAGAACACTAGGGAGGCCTCTCAGATGAATGTTTAGGGAGGCTGAGTTAAGAAATGAATGGGGTGGCATGGGGTACAATTTGTGTAACTGTACCAAGTGGGAATCATAATGTCAAATTCAAGGAATATATGGGTTGACTAGAACAATGACAACAAAAATGCATGAAGAGAAAAATGAAATGTGACTGAATGAGTGGTTTGTCAGAATTAATACCTTTATTGTTTTCCTTGCTTTTTTTTTTCCTTCCTAATTTTTCAGAGTTTACCAATTTCTCTCGTAAGGGGCTTTGGGTTTGTAAATGTGTGCATTATCTTCTCAGTTTTATTTTCTTTGAAATTTGAATTGATTTTGAGTTTTGATCTAATTAGCTCATGGCTCACACATATTACACAGCTAATTCTGAAGTGCCTCCCATGTTAAACCAGAGAGTTCTCTGTCAGTCTAATTTTTAATGATGTTTAACGCTCATCTTCTACCCTTTTTTAAGTCTCTTTGTGATGAAAGTGTTCATCATATATGGGTGAGAGGTTTCTGTGAAGTCTAGGAGTATTTTCATTTCTTGACTTTGAATTACACTTTCTAATTTTTTTTTAATCAGATCTTCTCCTTTGGCCACTCGAACACTGAAGGGATTAATTATCAAGGCAGAGTTTAACTTGGTTGTAGACTCTTCATTTTTTTAGTAGAATTTCTCCATTTCCAAAGCCTTTGCAAGAGATATTGGTTCAAACACTGCTTCTATCCTCATATTCATTATTAGCAATGAATACAGAGAAGACCAAGTATGCACATGAAATAATTTTGCTTATTACTTCTGGGAATACAAAGAAAATGAAACCAACTGCTCCACCTCCTTTACTCATCTCTCTAAAGAAATCTCGTAAGCTATTCTTCCATTTACTCACAATTTCTTTATGTCGTCTTTAATTTTCATTGAAAATGTCATGAAAGCAATGCTTCAGGTCATTCAGTAGTAAATCAATTCCAAGTTCAATGTACAAAGATCTAATTTTTAGGATAGCAGTGTTTTGTTTATGGTTTAAAAGATATAATTCTATAACCTCTGTCCCTATTTTCTGCTACATTCAATGCATAAGTAGAAAGGGGTATATGGGAATAAAGAGTGGGAAACTAGTCATGTTTTTATCTGTTTATGGGTCACAGTGGCCAAACAAATCGTTATCTGGTGGCTAGCCCGCAAGTGATGAATTTGTCTGTAGAAAGACTGAGGACAGACACAGTCTGTTACTGAGATCATTCTGGGACCATACTCTGATATTCATTTGAGTGTTTGTATGTATATATACACAAATAAAGTTAGGGACATGTGATTTCATTAATATAGGCAACTCCAAATAAAGAAACTCACTCTATCAATGTAAGTCAGCACCTTTTCTTCAACCTATAATCTTAGAGAGTTTCCTAGAATACTGAAAGGTCAAATGATTTTTCCAGGTTTATACAACCAGCCTTTCTCAGAAACAGGACTTGAATCTAAATATTGTTGACTCCAATGCCAGTTCTCTCTCCAATACTTCACAGCTAACTATAAACATTATATTTTAATTAGTATTCTTTCATACCTTCTATTTACTTGTCTACAACAACACATATTTACATGTGTGTATTCAGACAAAATACTTGGATTTTAGGAATTCTATTAATATTGATTAGAAAGAAAGATATGATTTTCATTTGCTTGTTTTAATAACTAAATAGTTGGACATAATTAAAACAAATTAAAACACAATCATTTCCATTTTCTAGGGTACATAGTATAATTCAGAGTACTTTTTTTATTACTCTAAAAACAATAGCCACAACCAGAACTTAGAAGGTAACTGATTATATCACTGCTTTTATAAACATCCTGCTAAATTATAAATTCCTTGTATAAGATAACATGAATTATCATTTTTGCTTTATTAACATTTGGCTACTACTGTTACATAAGGCAGATTCCATGGCAGCTAGCTCAGAGAAATTTGGTGGACCTCCATGATAGACAGGAGGAAGGTTAATCCCGGTCTAATTGTGTACATTTCCTTTGAGAGTTTACTTAGAATGCAAACTCACACACTGCACTGTAGCTACATGAGGAAATCCACAGAGGATCAGTGAATTCAGTCGTCCATGTATACTCTGGGAGTCAAAAGTACAATTTAGTCATCTCAAGGGTTAGAAGTTTATTCAAACTATATAATGATATGAAACCTCCCTTCCAGATACCTTTGACTTTTGATCCCAGAGACCATTTTTTTTCCCCTCTATGACTAGGAGAGATCCAGAGTGATCCCATTTTTATATGGAACTTTTCCAACATGTGAGTGTTTGACTTTCCACCCTTTACTTCTGATGCCTTCCAGAGTACTTTGAGTAAACAGATAGTTGTAGAGCTAGATATAACTTTACTTTATCCTCCTTACTTGTATTGTGTGAATTACTTGAGATAAGCAATAGTTTTGTTTCAATTTATGTCAGTGATGGTTCTACTGTTTCTGCTGATCCTAGGCTAAACTCAGAAGACTGACCTTCACTAGATGAAACTATTTAAGCTAGTTTTGCCACTTTTTGTCAATTCTCTGACAGTTAAGTGCTAGATTTTGTGCCATACATGTTTCATTGATCATTTCTGTTGTGTTTTTAAACCTGTGGGCCTTAAGAATGTAAAATATTGCAAGGAAATATTCTTGTATTCTTGTAGCTCTTACACATTTTCTTGATTGTTGGAGATTTACAGTGGCTTTTGGTGTAGGGAAATCAAGTATTTCAAGAATCTTTCAATTACAACTGGATCAATCTCTATTTGCTAATATTTATTTAAAATATTTGCATCTATATTCATTAGGGAAATTTTTCTGTTTTGACTTTTCTCTGTTTAGGTATCAGCACCATATTTGTATCATAAAAAGAATCTGGGAACATTCCGTCTTCACTTATTTTTCCAAATAGTCTATATAGTATTGGAATTAATTATTCTTTAAATGTTTGATAGAATTCACTTGTAAATCCATCTGGTCCTGGAGATTTTTTCCTAGAGAGTTCATCAATGGCTTATTCAATTTCTTTTTCTGAGATGTTATTATTTAAATATTTTACTTCTTCTTCTGTTAATCTGGGCAATTTATATTTTTGTAAATATTCATCCATTTCACTACAATTGTCAAATTTATTGACATAGAGTTGGGCAAAATAGTTCTTAATCATTGTTTTAATTTCCTCTTCCTTGGTGGCAGATTAACCCTTTTCATTTCTGATACTGGTAATTTGGTTTTCTTTTTTTTTAAATTAAATTAACCAAAGGTTTATCTATTTTATTGTTTTTTTATAAAACCAACTCTTAGTTTTATTTATTAGTTCAATAGTTTTCTTAATTTCAATTTTCTTAATTTCTCCTTTGATCTAATTTGGTGTTTAATTGAGGATTTTTAATTTGTTCTTTTTCTAGTTTTATTAGTTGCATGCCCAATTTATTGATCTCCTTTTTCTCTATTTTATTCATGTAAACATTTACAGATATAAAACATCCCCTAAGAGTTGCTTTAGCTGCATTCCATAAGTTTTGATATGTTGTTTCATTATTGTCATTCTCTTGAATGAAGTTATTGATTGTTTCTATGATTTGTTGTTTGACTCATCCATTTTTTAGGATTAGATTATTTAGTTTCAAATTAATTTTTTAGTCTATCTTTCCATGGCCCTTTATTATATATAATTTTTATTGTATCATGATCTGAAAAGGATGCCTTTAATATTTCTTCCTCTCTGCAGTGGATTGTGAGGTTTTTATGCCCTAGTACATGGTCAATTTTTGTGCATGTGCCATGTATCACTGAGAAAAATATATATTCCTTTCTATCCCCATTCAATTTTCTCTTGAGATCTACCATGCCTAACTTTTCTAATATTCTATTCACCTTCTTAACTTCTTCTTTGTTTATTTTGTGGTTAGATATACCTAGTTCAGAGAGGGGGAGGTTGAGGTCTCCCACTAGTATAGTTTTGTTGTCTATTTCTTACTGTAACTCCCTGAACTTCTCTAAGAATCTGGATACCATACCACTTGGTGCATATATGTTTAGCAATTATATTACTTCATTGTCTATGGTACCTTTTAGTAATATATAGTTTCCTTCCTTATCTCTTTTGAAAAGATCTTTTTTTGCTTTTGCTTTGTCTGACATCAGTATTGCTATCCCTCTTTTTTTACTTCAGCTGAAGCATAATGTATTCTACTCCAACCTTTTACCTTTACCCTGGGTGTATCCCTCTGTTTCAAATGTATTTCCTATAAACAACATATTGTAGGATTATGGTTTTTAATCCATTTTGCTATCTGTTTCCATTTTATGAGAGAATTCATCCCATTAACATTCATAGTTATGATTACCATCTGTGTTTTTCTCTTCATCCTATTTACCCCTCTGTTGATGCTTTTCTTTCTCCTTTCTCTCTTTCTGTCCTCACCAGTGTTTTGCTTTTGCCCACCACCTCCATCAGTCCAACCTCCCTTCTATTAGCCCCTTCCTTTTTCTTTCCCTTTGCCCTTACTGCTTCTTCTCTCCCTTCTATCCCCTCTCCCTTTTCTTTCCCCTTTCCTCTCCTACTACCTATAAGGCAAGCTAGATTTCTGTATCTAACTGATTATATTATTCCCTCCTTGAACCAACTCTGATGAGAGTAAGGTTAAAACAATGCTCATCTCCCTCCCTTCTTTCCCTCTACTGAAATTTTCCCTCTACTGAAATAGGTTTTTGTGCCTTTTCCTGTAATATAGTTTATCCTTGTGTGCTGCCTCCTTTCCTTTTCTCCCAGTACATTCCCGTAGTTAGATCAGATTAATCCACTTACTTAGATCCATTTAACCCACTTGATTAGATTTTTTTATCATTCTACCAAAGTCAACTTATACCCACCCCCTCTGTGTGTAACGCTTTAAAATGATGTAATAACAATACAGTTCTCATGAGTTACATGTGTCATCTTCCCTTGTAGGGATGTAAACAGTTTATTATGGAATATTGTATTCCATGCTTTATGGTCTTTTAATGTAGAAACTGAAAGGTCCTACGTAATCCTGACTGTGGTTCTATGATATGTAAATTGTTTCTTTCTGGCTGCTTGCAGTATTTTCTCTTTGACCTGGTAACTTTGGAATTTGGCTACTATCTTCCTTGGCATTTTCAATTGGGATCTCTTCCAGTAGGTGATTGGTGGATTCTTTCTATTGCTATTTTACCCTCTGGTTCTAGGACCTCAGGGTAGTTTTCCTTTATGATTTCCTGAAAGATACTGTCCAGGCTCCTTTTTTCACCATGATTTTCAGGTAGACCAATAATTTCTAAATTGTCCCTCTCAGATCTATTTTCCAGGTCAGTTGTTTTATCAATGTGGTATTTTAAGTTTTCATCTATTTTTTTTCATTCTTTTGTTTCTGTTTGACTGATTCTTGCTCTCTCATAGTGCCATTAGCTTTCATTTGCCCAATTCTAATTTTTAATCTATTAGATTTTGTACCTCCTTTTCCATTTGGCCCATTTTGTTTTTTTAAGGACTTCTTTTCTTCAGTGAGTTTCTGTGTCTCCTTTTCTGTTTGGCCAATTCTGCTTTTTAAGGAGTTGTTTTCTTCAGTTAACTTTTGTCTTTCCTTTTCCAAGCTATTGATTCTTTCTTGCATACCTCTCATTTCTTTTCCCAGTTTTTCTTCTCCCTATTATTTGACTCTTAAAGTCCTTCTTGAGTTCCTCCAAGAAGGCTTTTTGGGCTTCAGACCAGTTCATTTTCCCTTTTGAGGTTCCATATATAGGTTTGTTGACAATGCTGTCCTCTTCAGAATTTCTGCCTTGATCTTCACTGTTCCCACAATAAGAATCTATAGTACATTTCTTTTTGCTCATGGTGTTTGCTTATTTCCTGGCCTTTAGAAAGATTGAGCTGTCCTACTGGGGAGTAGGGGGCACTGACCCAAACTTCTTGTCCTGGGAGCTCAGGGCCTGGTTAGTGGCTTTGTGTGCTGGGGCCTCCGATGCTGGCATTTGGAGGCTGTAGGGCTCTGGCAGCTTACCTCGTGTTGCGTTGGAATCAGTAAGAGTAGAACTCTAGGGGTAGGATTGGGTAGTCTATCCCCTGGAGGTTGCCTGCTCACCTAGGCCTTTCCTTCCTTTTGCTTTCTTCAGCTCCTTTCAGATTGTTGTTTCGCTGCTACAGGATGTCTCTCCATCTGTGGTTTTCCCCCTTGGAGCTGTGCTTCCCAGAATTTTGCTGAGGCACTGGGAGACTTGGCTGCCATAGAATGCTATGGCACATGGTGGTTTTCTGAGCCAGTTTCCATTGATTCCCCTGCTCATACTGAGGCACTCAGGGGTCCTGGTGTTGGTGTTTGCCTGCTCCACCACCTGGGGTTCAGGATCTCCTCTTGGTATGCTGAGGTGGGGCTTTCTCCTAGCTTTCTGGGACACCTTCCATTCTGCACTGCTCCCCCTCCCCCAGGGCAAGAGGGGCCTTTTCCATTAATCCCTCAAGCTTCCTGGGCTATCGGAGTGCTACCCCCCATCTTTCTGCTGGTTCAGTTTTTCCAGGGTTTTTCCTGGGGTGATATTTTCTGGGCTTTCAGAGGTTAATAAGGTAGGGTGAGAACAACTTACTTCTTACTCCGCCATCTTCGCTCCCTGAAGTGGAAGTCTCAAAACTGGATCAATCTCACCAAAGCTCCAATGAAAGTAGAGTTAAAAACCCAGAATGCTAGCAACTAACAAACTCTTGCCGAAATAATTTGAGGGAAAAATACCCCAAGACCTTCAGAGGTACTTGGTAGCTAGTGGGATTATTATTGATTCCTCTACTGTGGGGAACACATTTCTTAAAATGTGAAAAAAAAGCAAGAAGACTGGTAAAAATGCTACTTACTACTGTTATGATGAAAAAAAAAAATCAATGAGCCAAACAATACATTTAATTTGTTTTTAATAGACCTGGGAATCTTTATTTCCCTGAGAGAATGATGAAATCTGATAAATATATTAATGAGCCAGCTAGGTGCTACAGTAGATAAAACTCTGGGCCTGTAGTGACGAAGACCATAGTTCAAATTTGACTTCAGACACTTACCAGCTATGTGACCTTGGGCAAGTCACTTAACCCTATTTGACTCAGTGAACAGGAGAAGCAAATCGCAAACTATGCCAGTTGTTTTTGCCAAGAAAATCCCTCAGAAGGGGTCACAGAGGGTTGGACACAACTGAAAAATGACTAAACAACAACAAATACAGTTATATACTGAAAAACAGAATTGTTCTGGAATTTAAGGAAATTCTCAAATAAAAATGAAGCAATGCAAAATTACTTTGAATTATGCCAGATGACATGAAAGTTTGCAAAAGAATCCAGAAAATTAAATAAATGTGTATTAATGTTGTTGAAATAAGATTTTAAAAAATTAATTGAAAACCTGTGGCTTGTAATCAAGGTAATATTTGGGAAAATGCACTGTTTATCAAGAGTAATCTTAATATCCAATACATGTGGGCATAGTAGCACAGGCCTATAATTTAAGGTACCAGGTAGGCTAGGGCTGGTGGAACTCTTGACCCTGGGTGTTCTGACCTGCAGTATACTATGCTAACCAGGTGCCCACACTAAGATTAGTAGCAATATGTTAAGCTCCTGTGAATAGAACATAGTGGAAATGAAGAATCAGGCTTACTAAGAAGGGATACACTGCCATCCAGGTCAAAAAGGGGGGCAGATCAAATCTTCAATGCTTGTCATCAGTATTATGGGGCTATAAGCAGCCCTTGTAATTACAGATCTCCATACTATATGGAGATCTACTATTGAGACAAACAATCAAAAGTATCTAATATGATAAAAATATGGTGTGTTGATAGAGAATTAAATAATGCATCAATGCCAAATTATTTAAAACAAAATATTATAGCAAAAATCCCATTTATTGCATATTAAAGTATTTTAAAATGCAGAATTTCTAAGTTTTACCGTACATTAAATTTAATTAATTATTTTACATAATTCACATACTATTGCATTTCACAAGAGAGGAACCTGAAGGTCAGAGAAAGTAAATTACTTAACCAAGGATAGGCAGGGATAGATAATGGTAAAGCAAAAAGTAAAATCTAGATCTACTATTTTTAATGGACTATTAGTACTGTTTTTTTTTCAATTGCATTACGCTGTTCTTAAATCAGAACTAAATAGGTAGGTTGATTTTCAGAAATACTACAAAGACACTGGAATTAAAGAAAGAATACAGAACTTTATCTTAGAAACTTTTAATTGGAGCAAACCTTACAGATTATCTAATCTACCCCATCGCCCAACACAAATTCCTTCTCTGGCAATATTTCTGATGATTAGTCCAGTTTCTGATGTAATAATTACAATGACAAGGGAAATGATTGCAGAAACAATTTGACTCATTTATATGAAATAGAGGTAGTTAGCTGAAGTAGTGGATAAAACACTGGGCTAGGAATTGGGAAAACTCATTTTCCTGAGTTCAAATCCAGCCTCAGAAACTTATTAGCTGTATGACCCTGGGCAAGTCATTTAACCCTGTTTTGTTTTGTTTGTTTGTTTTCCAATTCCTCTTCTGTAAAATAAACTGAAGACAGAAATGGCAAACCACTCTAGTATCTTTGCCAAGAAAACCCCAAATGGGGTCATGGAAAGTTGGACATAACTGAAAGAACTGAATAATAACTATGGGCCAGGCATTATTAAAGTTGCTATCCCAAGTTTAACATACTGTAAGTTTACTTTTCCAAGATTCCTTTCTTTTTGTTCCATTATTCAATATTTTGATGGATTTATATCACTGAAGTAGGTACCAATGATATATGTCAATCATCCATTTCTACATGAATGTCCATATGTATATTATCCATACCTGTCCTTCTTATAAGACTTGTTCATGATAAATACATAGGGAGTTTACCCACAATTTTGAGGAGTTTCCTCTAGATCGTTTTACGTTATATAAATACCTATGAATCCTTTTTTTCTAATTCACACTTTTTTCCTGTCTCTTGCCTCTTCCCTCCTAGGGAAGCCAAGTAACATAGTAGCTAGAACAGTATACCTGGAGTCAAGAAGACCTGAGTTCAAATCCAGCCTCAGACACTTACTAGCTAAGTAACCCCAAGCAAATCCCTTAACCTTGGTTTGACTCAATATATTCATATGTAAAATAGGTTGCTAATAGTACCTACCTCTCAGCGCTGTTGTGAAGATCAAATGACATATTTATAAAATGATTGACGTAGGGCCTCTCTCATAGTAGGTGATTAATAAACATTCCTTTCCTTTTTTCCTTGCCTCATCTGCTCTTAGAAGGGCCTTGATTTACTTTTCATATAGGATTTTAAAGATACTGAACTAAAATTTCCTGCCATATGAAATCATTATTTTCAAGAACCATTTCTGGCTACAACTTGTGTTTTAAATCGATCTGCCATAATAATATTTCACTTTTCCCTCAGACAGTGGCAGCTACTTTTCCATTGTAGATGAAGGAAATTCACCCCAAAAATATTCCTTGACATGAACAAAAGTGTAGGAATATCTAGGGTAAAAAAAGCCTCAAATCAGGCTGAGTCCTGTTACCTTTGCTTTTCACTCTTCCCAACTCCTTGGGTTCTGGAACCCTGGCCTATATTACATCCGAGATTGCTTATTTCTTAAAATGTTGACTGATTCTGTGGACCCCTAACATCTTCCTTTTTCATATCTATTGCTAACTATAGTCTTCCTGGCTGTCAGCTTGATTTCCTGGCTTCTGGTCCTTGGCTTATTCTTTATCTCTGACAAATAGATCTGCCCTAAGGGGACTTGCCAGTCTCAAACTCTAACTAATACAGTTCTTATTTGTCCTTGCCTGATTATCTAATTGTCCTGGAAATCCATGTTGCTGCCTAACAGTATGTGATCCCATACTCGATGTTGCTTTTATAATATGGTTGTCTGTAAATTTATTACTCAAAGGTCTATTTTCTCTATTCCTATAGCTATATTTTTTTCTTCTTTTATTTTTTCACTCAACAGAGAGCCAGGGAAAAATAGTTTCAGACCAATGCTTTGATGCATTTTTCTTGCATAGACACAAAATATATGACTGCCCTCCATAGGCTGTAATCCTGTTCATATGGTCCTGAAAGGCCACTAGGATACTGAAAGATTATTTAAGCCCTAAAGCTGAAAACCACACTTCTTACTAAAGTCAAGAGGAATTTACATGATAGGAGGACTTGAATATCCTAAGGAGCGTTTTCCCCAATAGATATCTCCAGGCTGTAACTATGGCCTTCAGAGGAAGCTATAAAGTATCTGAGGCTAGAGGGACAGCATAGATTGGTTGGGTCAAATGGCCTTAGGCAAAACCCTTTGAGTGGAAGAGACTCAAACAACAGTTAGAACATGTAAGGAAAACTGAAATTATTGATTTGATTTAATTTTTCGAAGGCTTTTCCTTTCTTGCAGTGCACATAGACAAGGGGCTGGGGGTGGGACAATGGAGTTATGAAGTAGATATAATTTGTTATCAACAGTCCAGTGTCTGGCCTCCTCTCCTTGGTCAAGGTCTTCACTCTTTCCTTATAGATCCCTGTCTATTTATTTTACGTTTGGGGACCAATTTTAATGTTCATTGGCAGAGGGTACTCCTGGTTAGGAATCTCTACTCACTAATCTGTAATTTATGGTGCGGGGTTATAGAGAGAAAGTATTTAACTTGTCCAAGGTCATGCTTCCAGTAAGTGTCAGAGGCAG
>NW_020954596.1:28446674-28528584 GCF_900497805.2 Vombatus ursinus | reverse complement strand
TGGTGTGAATATGTAAATACATATATATTCATATGTATGCATATATATAAAAATTAAATACAAGCTACTGTGAAAGGAAAGGGGCTAACACAGGGGAATTGGGAAACGCTTCATGTAAGAATATAGTGTCTAAGCTGCATTCTTAAAGAAAAAACCACAATAAAGTTCATAAATATACACATGTGTACTGATGCTTCAAATTTATACTTATAACATATTTACATCTATCTATTCCTCCTCCCTCTCTCTACCTATCTAATATAAATCATTAGAATGTAAGTTTATTTTGGGCAGGGATTGATTCATTCCTTGTATGCCCAGAGCCTAACACAGTTCCTAGCATGCAGTCTTTGATGGATATTTATTGATTGATAGGTGGATACATAGAGAGTCATTATAAGCCTGCGCTCCATGCTTTCCAACTGGGTATGTCCAGTTAGACCTTATATCTTTATGGGACAATTTTCAAAAACCTGCAGAATTCCAGAATTGTAAAAGGCCACAAAGGTCATCTAGTCCAAACCAGAACTGAAAAAGAAACCCTTCAACAGTAACTCTTAAGGAAATTTTGTATCTAAGACAAAAATGTTTAAAAATGTTCATACTTTTATAATTGTCATCATTATACAGATGCATAAGTTTATTAGAAGACATGGCTTGAGTCTACAATATCTTACAATTTAAAAACAATTTATCACATAGACTCCTACTCTTCTGCATCATTATGGCATGGAATGTCTCTTCTGGCTCTTTGCCCCTTTATTCTTCTTAATTTTCCTTCTTCCTTCTCCTTCTCAAAGCTGGAATCTACAAATGTAATAGAGACTGACTCCCATAGTTGAAATCGAGCTACTGTGGCAGTCTTTTGGGAAATTATTCTGGGTAGGAGGTCAAATATGGGTTGTAAGATGATCTTGGTAGCTGATTCTCTATAGCTAAAGACACAGAGAATAGGGAGTCACCAAGAGAAGTCCAGAAGTTCTTCAAGAGAAGTCTAGGGTGAAAAATTCTCACTTCCAATTTTGGTAAGGCATGAGAAATGAACCCATTAAATCCTATTTTATACCCTCTTCTGCCTCCATCTCATTATAGCTTCAGGTTTTATTAAAATAGTCTTCTTGTTCTAGAAACAAGTATCTTTGGTCATTGGGTCCAAAGATGGGAGAAATTTCATTGGCCCCTAGTCAAGCGTATTTAAGTTTCTAACTTCATTTTGAGCCTTCTACTAATAGTTTATTCCCATAAGTTACAACAATTTGATAGACCAAATATTCTGACCTCATATGAGGCTATGGTCATGGGATATCTATTGTTCCCACAGAGCTCTCTGAGAGTAACGTCCATTGAAATCCATAACCATATTATACTAAATTAGAATTGTTTAAATGCAGATGGAAAATGACACCAGTCATTCCCTATTGCCAGTCATTGTTAATACCTAGGAAGCCATCAATTCACCCAAGAGTCATTGTTCTGTCTGGGAAATCACCTTGCAAAATAAGATGTGGAATTGAAAAGCCCTTTTTTCTTCCTTGTAAAGGATGCATAAATTAAATGGAGACTAATTTGAATTCCTTGAATCTTTTCCTCAAGATTTAACAAGATAATGTCCTGTGGTTATAATTGCCTCTGTGCTCAGAATTGATCTGCTAACAGGCTTGGTCATTTGGAAATGATAAGAAGTGGCATTTATGTAGCATTTCAGTTTGGCAAAGCACTTCATGTGCATTATCCTATTAAAGCCTCACAACAATCCTGTAAGTGTAATAGATATTATTTGTCCCTACTTTACAGAAGAGGTTGAAGAAGTAAAGCAACTTAGCCAGGGTCACAGAGTTTAATTTATGTCTAAGGTCAGATCTACATCCAGGTTTTTCACCTCCAACCCTCTATCCTTCAGGCCTTTTTGTTTTGTGAAATCAATATTCCTCTGTACCCAGGTTGGTGTAGTTGTTTGGCCTGAGAAACTGAGCAATCATTCGCTATTTGGGTGATTCCATATAATTTAACAGCTATAATAAAAATTATTAAGTACCTACTTTGTACAAAGCACTGAGCCTTTAAGTGCCAAAGATACAAAGACAAAAAAATGGAAGTTCCAACCTTCAATGAGCTTAGAGTCTCCTGGGGCAATATAACATATACACTGAAGTGTCACCACAATCAATACCTAGTATATAAAAATCTATACAAATTAATGACAAGAAGGAGAGAAAGTAAAAACTGGAAAGTGGAATGAAGATTAGAGAGCAAGAAATTCCTCTTGTAGTACATTGAACTCTAAACTCTAAATTAATAGAATTGATACTTCTCACAGTCGTAGGTAAAGAGGGAATACATTTTAGATATGGGACACTACCTATGTAAAAACAAACAAAACAAAACAAAACAAAAAAAAACAACATAGAGTTGAGAAATCAGAGATCATGCTGGGAACAGGTTTTAGTCAATCTAACTTGAAATAGCACGTATAAAAAGGAATAATAAAATAATTCTGAATTTGAATTTCTAGGATCTCTACCATAAAATTCAATAAATTAATTAACATTTTTATTAAGCATCTACTACGTACCATGTAGTGTGCTAAGTGCTGAGGATACAAAAAGAGGCAAAAAAAGACCCCGCCGTCAAGATAAACGGGTGCCAGATTGTGGAGGCTGCAAACAGCAGACCAAACAATTTATATTTATATACATATTTTTATATTTTATCTTAGAGGAAATAAGGAGCCACTGAAGATTTTAATAGGAAAGTGACATGACTATATCTATATTTTAAGAATATTGGTTACTCAGTGATTTTAAGACTATCCATTATGTAGTTAAATGGAACAGAGAGGTTTGGAGAAGAGAAACAGCAAACAGGGAAATGTCCATTGAGTCTAGTGAAGTGATGATTTGTTTATCAGACTAACATGTCTTTTCTAATCACATTTTATTAGTCTATCAGAGAAGCTGAAAAA
Organism: Vombatus ursinus; assembly: GCF_900497805.2. NCBI lineage: Eukaryota > Metazoa > Chordata > Mammalia > Diprotodontia > Vombatidae > Vombatus > Vombatus ursinus. The sequence goes on along the minus strand of NW_020954596.1, from coordinate 28,525,622 downwards.
CAAGATTTTATTTGTTCAATTCTGGTCAGCGACTGGACTCAATGAGTAGATGGTCATAACTCTTTACACTGGAAAGAAACTTCCTGCAGGATAGGGAATATGAAATTTAAAACTGTTTAAATTAGGAACAAATGGTCCTAGTAAAATAAAATAAATGTTTTTCAAATATGCATTCTTAATTATTTTTTTTTGTATGAGGGTTTACATCAACATTTGATCCAATAATTCCTAACCTTAATAAAAACTGCATGTTGCAAAGAATTCCCACCAGAAAGTTGAGAGGTATCTGGAACACAGAAGACAGTTTGGCTCACAACAAAAAAGGCATTTGACTCCCAGAGGCAATAATTTTTTCTTTGAAAATTATTAAACAGCTCAAATTTTGTTAATAAATCTGTTTGAAGTGAAAATGCAAGTTAAGGAGTGGATGCTATTATAAATTACAAAGTTAAAACATTGACTGATTTTCTCTACATTTTTGAAACTTAGATCTTTTTTTTTTATTTTATTTTTTCTTCCCAAGCTTTGTCCTTCTCAATGTATGGACTATAATTGTACCTCCATAGGCACAGGAGAAATTCAGGGGTCGTGAAACCTAACGAGCACCATTAGAAGTATAAGTTATTTCTTCAAACACCAAGAACTGTTGGAACTTTCACAAAACAGTAACAACGCTGCATTTAGGCAAAGATGTTAGTCTAAACACAGATGCAAAAAAAAATGGGGAAATATGCTTCCCTTCTCTCCCTAGAGTCTTGTGAATATTATCAAGGACTAAAATTAATTGCCACTAAAAGTAGCTTTTTCCAAATATCATTTACATCAGATTTGCAGCTTCTTTTACTAAATTTAATAGCCAATTAAAATATAAGAAAGTGCTCATTAAGTACTATTGCAAAACCCTTCTAGAGTCAAGCAATAGGAGAGCTCATCTAGCCACACAGACATTTCCTAGCATGAACTTTGTCATTAATAAACATCTCTGAGGCATCAGAGGGAAAATACATTAGAGAATTTCTGCATGGATCTGGAGCTCTTAATAGAAATGTGTACTTTGAGAAAATCTGATATATAAAAATTTAGATTTAGAAAACAGAGGATTATTGACTTTAAAAGAATCTATTTTTGCTTTACCAGCAGAATCATCATTTCTTTCAATACAGAGCTCCCTGCTATATTCAAAATGTGATGTAAAGTTAAAAAAAGTTCAGAGCTTCTTAATTGCCCATAATGCATATAGTGAGGTACATGGCTACATAGACAATGTGGAACTTGATTGTTTTTTTTTTTAATATTTTCAAAACCTTCAGTTCTGTCAATAAGACATACTATGTGGTCTTTCATTCCAACTCAAATAGAGATCACCCTTAGAAGAATTGTCATTGCAATGTAATTATTTAAATATTATAAAGTCCGCACTTTATGTGAGATACAGTGGGATATAAATGTAGAGATAATACAAACTTTGCTCTCAAAAGAAGGGAAAAGTACAAATAACTATATCAAAATTCAAAGTAGGAGAAGGTTCAAACAAAGTGTTATGAGAAATTTGATGGAGAAGAGAATATTTGTACCTGGAGATAAAGTAGTGGGGGCAGGGGCAAAGAGTTGACAGGAAGTTGAGTCTTCCAAGAAAGTAGAGAAGGACTTTAACAAGAGATGGAGTGATGAATTGGGAGGAAGAAGAAGAGGATTAAGAAATCCTAACTAGTTAACTTCTATAGTTACTACAGATATTGAAAGTCCATTCTGGGAATAGGTTATGCTATGGGTGAAACCAAGGAGACAGGAGAAGGAAGGATAGCAATGGGGAAATGGAGAACAGTCTGATTTGTCTGGGAAAATGTTTGTTGAGATCTGAAAAAGAAAAGACCTCAATGCTCATTAAATGACTTTATTCTTTTCTCTGTACAGTCAGCATATATTTTCATACATGATTCAAATTAAATATTCTTGGTGAACAAACATATTTGGCACTTGGAAGCTGAGTAAGCACGATAGATGTAGACAGTGACTCAAAACATTCCTCATGAGACCACCCAACTCACTAAAAATTCACTTTTTGCTTCTAGTCAGTACTTACAGGCCAATACATATTCTTTTAATATATTAGAAATATGTTCTCTCTTTCAACACCTCTAAGTGTTGGGAAATACTCCATTTTTCTATGGACACAAAGCATATTTAAGAAATAGAAGCTCATTTCTACATCCTTTTAATGTTACTTGCATTTTTTAAAAAAAAATTTCTAATTATAAAAGAGTTGAGGCATCTCAGCTAAACAGTATACAAGTCTTTTGAGGAGACTATAGTCTCTGTTATAGAGTACTATTGGACTAATGCAGATTGTATTGATTTTTGTAACATTTTTCAATTTCATGATTGTGAAATTTTAGGGTTCATCACGGTCTGGATGCATGTCCCTTTCTCTCCCAAGTTCCAATTTATTTAGAAAAATGAGTTAAGAGCCAGGAATGACTGGTGATGGTGGAAGGTGGTGGACAAAATACAGCTAATAAATTTCTTTACTCCCTCAGCACAATCCCACAAATAGCTAACTCTCTTCCTCCTAACTCATCGCTGCCCATTTTGAGTTGTTGAAAGGTTAGTGTCTCTGGGAATTCCAAGCTGCTATCAAAGCAGTCTCCTTCCTTTCCATTGTGTATAGGTACTTTACATCTGGACTGTTAATTATAATTTTCTAGAAACCTTATAAGACCCAGAAATTATCAAGGCAATGTGTTTGCAAATGATCTGTGTTGTTTCATATTGTAAAAAGGCTTTTATTTAAATTTCAACTTTCTCTTTTATTGCTATTCAGCATAACTATGAGTTAGAACATTTAGAAATCAAAAGTAGTTTCTGTAGTTACTACAGAAGTTGAAAATTAATCTTGAAATGGGGGGAGGAGTTATATTCAAAGCCCTTACATTCCATTAAAAATTCAATCCCTATGAGTCAGTTTTTAGAAATTGACTTTTAGGGACCAAAACGTAAAACAAAATTACATGCTTTCAAAGATCGAGTGCAATTAACTTAGGCTTCAGTGGTTTGGCCTGAAAAACATACATATTTCAAGCCACATCTCCCATAGCAGGTGGTGGTGGTTGTATTTTTCTGCAATGTTTGCTCTCTGACTGTCCCCTTAGATGACCTGGAAAAGATTCCTTGTTCAACTGGTCAAAATAGTATAATGTTTATTTCTTAGTCTCTAGTACAACTTGTGATTGGGTCTGAATGTGCAGGTAATTTCAAACTGGGATCTTGTTACTTCCAACTTGTGAGGGAGACGACATGCTCCAGAACAATCCATCTACCTTTGGTCTCTATGAAGTTAAAAAAAAACAAAAAAAAAAAAAAAAAAAAAAAAACTCTATACTTGACTAACCCAGGATTAGAAAATAAATATATTAAGTATTGCAATGTATTCTAATCCAAGGCAGGAGAAAAGGAGGATAGAAGGTTGGTTGAAGGTTTTTCTTACATTATGTTCCTTGATTTAGAAAGTTTAATGACCCAGTAGGGATTAAGTCTTCTATGGCTGATTTACCAAACACCACACCCTCATTCTCATGTACACCATTGCTAGTGAAATTATTACATAGAATACCAGAACTAGAGATATGTGCATTTAAGCTTGAAGGTGATAAAATTGGAAGAAAGTACTACTTTTAGCAAATGGTAAAAGGTGATGGTACTCAAAAAAGTGACATGCAGAAAACAAATATTTTAAAGCTTCAGATAAACTCATGTCTTTATAATGATTGCTAAGTGAAATTAAGGGAGTTATTCTTAACTTCTGAGGATGATGTCAGTGAGGACAACCCTGCTATTGAATAGTAATAATATCATTAAAGTAGTAGTATATGATTATTAAATAATAACCCTCTTTTATGTAATATTTTGGGAACACAAAATCTTTAAATCTATTATCACATTTGATCCTCACAACACCCATATTAAGTAGGAAGGAAAGTTACAGTTATATACCCATTCTACAGATGGAGAAATTACAACTATGAGAGTTTGTAGAATTGTCCCAAAGTCATAGATCTAATAAGACTAGAGCTGTAACTTGAACCCAGGACTCATAATTCTAAAATCATTGCACTTTCCATAACATCACCCATGCGATTATGTTTGCATTTTTTTAATTGCTTACCATACATAGTCAAACTTTTGATTAACCCTTCTACAATTAACCATGTTAATGCTGAAGCAAGATTACATTGTTAGACACTTAAGTATTTCCAGCTTAGCTGGGCAAAATAGGTGTGCTGATAAAACTGTGGGAACTCAGGATAATTTACATAACATGAGGACACCTCGGAGGAGAATTTCAAAGGAGGATCAGTATAGATACCTGGAATAAATATACCGAGGCCAAATTATGACTCTCTCCTGAGATATCAAGTAGACAATAGGAAAATTTTAAATTTATACATTTTCAATGCTGGATTTCAGTTTATATCCTGTGATACTTTGCATATCTATTCCTTCACATATATTTTACTTTTAATTATATTCAGATGCATATCCCATTTTAGGGGAAATTGGTATACATCTTGATTCTCCCTCAAATACCTAAACATTCAGTTCCTCAACCTACTTAGCTCCCATGAGCTACTCTTCCATCTAACCTTAGCCACACACCGAGATGGTCATCTCAACTGGACTAGGCTATCCTACTATACATACCTTATCAACTTACTGTCCCACTCTCTACAGAGGATCTTCCAAACTTTCCACTTCCCCACCCCCCATAGCTCCTCTTTGACATTATTCTCTCAGCTGCAAACCTTGTTTCATAGTTTACAGAAAAGTTGAGGTCGTTTTCCATGAGCTCCCTCTCCTCCCCTCTTCCTCATCTTCTATTATTCAGGTGCTGTCTATCACTTTCTCCTTCCCCATCCCTCTCTCATACGATGAAGTAGATTTTCTCCTTGCCAAGGCTAACCCCTCTACTTATCTAAAGGACCCCATTCCATTGTGCCTCATTGAACATACTGTGGTGTTATCCCCATTCTTTCACTTATTTTCAATCTTTCTCTCTCTACTGAATCATTTCCTACTGCATACAAATGTGTCCTTGTCTCTCCTATCCTGAAAGAAAAAACAAAAAAACAAAAAAACTCAAACTTCATCTTTCATTCCTGCTGACTATTGTCCTATATCTCTTCTCCCCTTTGTAGATAAACTCCTCAAAAAAAAAAAAAAAACAACAGTCTACAATGAGTACCTCCATTTCCTTCCTCTCTTCTGACCCTCTTAAAAACTGACTTTGGGCTTATCATTCCACTAAAACTGTGTTCTCTAAAGTTACTACTGATCTCTTAGTAGTTAACTCCAATGTCTTTTTCTCAATCCTCGTTCTCTTTGATCTCTTTGCAGCTTTTGACAGTGTTGATCACTTTCTCTTCTTTGATAGTCTCTTTTCTCCAGGCTTTTGGGACACCACTCTCTCCTGGTTTCCCTCCTACCTATCTGACCACTGCTTCTCTCTCTCCTTTGCTAGATCCTACCTAGATCATGTTCTCTAATCAAAGGTTTCATAGGTTTGGAATCCTCAGGTTTCTGTCCTGGGCCTTCTTCTCTCTCTTTATACTATTTCATTTGGTGATTTCATCAGATCCCATGAATTTAATTAACATCTCTATGTTGATAATTTTCAAATTTACCTATCCAGTTTCAATCTCTCTGCTGACCTCCAATATTGCATCTACAATTGTCTTTCAGACATCTCAAACTGGATGTCCACAAGACATCTTAAACTCAATAGAAACAGAACCCATTACCTTTCTCTCAAATCATCCTACTCTCTCATACCTTCCCTATTACTGTGGCAGGCAACACTATCCTCCCAGTGCCTCAGGCTTGAAACCTAGGAATCATTCTGGATTACTCATTATCTCTCACCTTACCATATCTAACCAAGACGTTCGCAGCATCTCTAGAATATGTTCTCTCTACCCTCTGACAATGACACCATTCTAGAGCAGGCCCTCATCACCTCACAACTGGACTATTACTGTAGCCTGATGGTGAGTCTGCCGGCCTCAAGTCTCTACCTACTCCAATCCATCCTCCATTCATCCACTAACATGATTAGGTCTGATAATGTCACCCCATCTGCCCCACTCAGTAAACTCCAGTGGCTTATTCTTGACTTCAAGATAAAAAAAATGTTCTATTTAGCATTCAAATCCCTTCATAACCCAGCACACTCCCACCTTTCCAGTCTTCTTACTCTTTACTTCCTGACATGTACTCTTATCCAGTGATACTGATCTGCTGGCTGTTCTACAAACAAGACACTCCATCTCTTACCTCTGTGCATCTTCCTGACTGCCCTCCATATATGTAATGCTCTTCCTCTTCTGCTTTGACTACTGACCTCCCTGGCTTCCTTTTAGTCCTAACTAAAATTCTATCCTGTCCAGGATTTTTTTTCCAACTCCTCCTAATTTCAGTTGCTTTCTTCTGTTGATTATTTCCTATTTATTCTGCATATGGATTTCTTCATATATATTTATTTGTGTGTTTTCTCCCTAGGTAGATTGTAATCTCCTTGAGGGCAAGCATTCTCTTTTATTTCTTTTGCTATTCCCAGAGCTTAGTGCAGTGCATGACACATAATAGGTCCTTAATAAATATTGATTGATTGATGCATGTTTCTCATGTCTTCCCTTCCTCAATGTAATCTCCTTTAAGGTATAGCATGTTTTATTTACTTTTTTAATGCTCATAGAGCCTAGTACATTATCTTATCTACTATAAGTACTCCATAAAATATTTGTTTAAATGAGTCTGTGTGTGTAAACTAATGTTATATTGTTTATTTAGCAGAATACCATTAAAAATGTTTATCAAGTTCCCACTGTGTATGCCACACTGTTCCAGACACCATGTGGAGAGATGATGGATGTTCCAGACAATGAGTTTGTATTTTCATAAAAGAGTCAAGAAAAGTGTGATCTATAAAAACCCCACAAGAGAGATAAATAAATGTAGAAACAAAACCAACTATTATTCTGAGGATTTAAGTAAACACTACTTCTAAGAAGACTGCTTGAAATATTGGAAAGACTGGGGCCTGGTGGTTTTAGTTTGGGAGGGATTTAAGAAAGGAAGTGAGGTATTTTTGAAATTATTTTAAATTACATAATGTATTTGAGCATTCCTTTGAAATATTTATGTTCAAAAGGCTTTGGGTATGCTTTTTCTTTTCTATTAGCTTCTGTTTATTTATTTTTTCTTCAGTAGATAGGGGCAGCTATAACCTCTGTCCTTTAGCGCATTTATTCTCAGGGATGCTCTAAGTCAGGAATAACAGGATCTAAAGAGAATCACAAAGGCCAATAGAAAGATGCAAATTGTTCATAAGAAGGATATGGGATGTTACTAAAGATGACTTTTGACCAAATGATGACACACACAAAAAAATCAGCAAGGACCAGTGAGAATGAAAGATGGTAGAAGGTCTCTGTGAATGCAACAAGTGTATCCAAGGGGTTGCAAATGAACCAGTGGAAAACTATAGTCAGTGAGAGGAATCCTTTGTGGGGGAACTGATGGAAGGATATGTACAATGATTACATGGGACAAAAAGCTGTAGATGGTTTTGATCTGTGCTTATGGAAGGAAAATCTCTACATATGAATATATGCATATGTATACATAGATATATTTTGTCTGTGTTTACATAATATATATTGGCTTTTGATATTCTTTTTCAAAGCATGGTATTTAAGTTTTGAGCCTTGGAAAATTTTGGAGAAGTACAAAATTTGAATTGGAATGGGCTTCAAAAGCCATGTGGTTTAACCCATTCCTTATGAAGTATCCCCCATGTAACTGCCTTTCCTCATCTATCTCCTGCTAATGGAGCTAGAGAGTAGACCCACTACCATTCAGAGCAGTCAAGTCTTCTTTAGGATAGTTCTAATTATTAGGAAGCTGTTTTTCGTATTCAATCTGACCCTCAGCAATTTCAACCCATCCCCCATAATTATATCTTTTTCACCTGTAAAATGAGGATAAAGACCCCTCCACTGCCTGAGTCATAGGATTATAGTAAAGAATAAATATGATAATCGATATGAAAGTGATTAGAAAATTGTAAAACCTTGAAAAAATAGAGATATTTGCATTAGATGACAGTGCACCGCCATACAGGGGATTTTTCTTGGTGGGGAGGGGGGTCTTTATTCTATTTGATGTGTGATTTGTAACTGTACCTTATAAATGACTTAACTAATTTATGTTTGCGTTTATAAAGAAATATTTGTTTTTATTATTTATATTATATTATATGTACATATACATATATATACACAGGTATGTGTATATATACAATGAATACACATATGTGTATGTATATATATACATACACATACATTTTATACATATATACATACCAATGGATATATGTGTGTGTGAAATTTTAAAAAGAAGCCATAGGGCTTCTTTCCCATCTATAATTAATTCTATATATGCCTAAATTACTACGTTTGTTGGAATATCAAACCAAATCATCTGCCAGAAGAGAAAAGAAGAAAGAGAACAATTTAGAAGAAGAAATAAGAAAAGCACAAGCATTTAAACCAGAGGCTTGTATGTCATAGGTCCCTTTGGCAGCCTGGGGAAGCCTATGGACCCCTTCTCAGAACAAAGCTTTTGGATTACAAAGGAAATGAAGTATTTTGAAACAAAGTTATCATTAAAAAAAAAAAAACTTCATGGACCTCAGGTTAAGAACCTGTGCTTTAAGAATATAATCCAGAGCCTCAAAACAGTGACAAAAACATATGAACATTTTGATACTTTCATGAAAGAAAATGCTCTCATCCACTTTGTCTTTGCAGTGATTCTGAAAGCTTAACGCTGAATTGAGCAAAAAATACACATTTTCCAGAGACTAAAACAAATATATAGACTTCCCATTGGCCTTCCTATTAATGCTTATTCAGTGTTCAAAGTATAGTTCCTATTTGAATATTGTAAAAACTCTCTTGAAAAGTTTTAAGTATTTTACATATTTGAATTAAACTAAGGGAGAACCTGCTAGGAAATCTTTTATTCACAACTTTCATAAGTTTATGATTTAATGAAAGTAAGATATTAACTTCTTTACTTAAAAATGGAATTTCATATTTGAGAATATTGTGTTGTAAGAGACTGTCATAAAATTGATACAATAACTGCCTTAACTTGAGAGATTAGACTATAAGTTTCTTCAGGGCAGGGACCATGTCTTAACTAAAATTTGTATCTTCTTTCATACATGTAGCTCTGTACACAGCAGGTGCTTAATAAATATTTGTCAAAGACCTGAATTTTAGTCTGAACTCTATGAATTAACTATGAGACTCATGAAAATACTCTTAACTTCTTCAAGTGTCATCTTCTTCACTATGAGATGGAAGAAAAACAATACTTGTATTACCTGCTTCAGAAATTTACCTTAAGAAAAGTCCTTTGTCAAACTTAAAGTACTATTTAAATATGAATGATTATCACTGTCATCATCATCATCATCATTATCACCATAGCACAGTGGAGATTTACTTTCCCATTAGAAGAATCATAATAATGCAGGCAAAGGATGATCTTCACATAATCCTGTGTATGTACCACAGAAAAAATTTCTTTTTCTTATCAATCTGCTCAGCTACACAGCATATAAAGATAACAAGACATTTCTGGTAAAATGTTTATTGTCTTCCTCTATACTCTTTCTTTCACAGATGTTTAAATGTGTTAAGAATCCTAGTCTTCTAACACAACCTTCCATATGTATGTGTGTGTGTGTGTGTGTGTGTGTATAAACACAAACTTATTTTAAGTGGCTAACTATAACCCCTTAAGAACAAGGACTTCATACGTTAATTTCTTGTTACTTCAATATAGGAAGAGATCTGTGATTTCATCTACACAAATATTCCCTCCACTGCTATAGATCAAACCTCCTCCATGCCTTTAATAAATGGTTTTATCTTGTGGTGGCCAGTCTGCTGGAAGGGATAGTTTTCATTGAACATATTTAAGCCAGTCTAGGGATAACAGACTTAGTACATTATCATGTTCACTCTAGAAGCCTTTTTGATGCCATAGGAACTACAGGAGATTGTGACAGGCTGATATGACCTTCAAAAATCTATGTCATTATATCCCAAACAAAGACAAGTAGGACCAATATGTATAAATTATTTCTACTAGCTTTTTGTTGTAGTGACAAAGAACTGGAAACTAAGTAGGTACCCTTAAATTGGGGAATGGTTGATCAAATTAAGGGTATGCAAATGTAATGGGATACGATTAAGAATATTTCAGAGAAACCAGGGAAGACTTGAGTAAAATGATGCAATAAAGTACACAGAACTAGAACAAATTATGTTATAAAATCAGTACTGTGAAGAATAGCAACACAGACTTAAAAACTATGATCAATGCAATGACCAGTCATAATTCTAGAGGAACCATGACGAGTCATTCAATCCACCACCTGAAAGAGAGGTAATGAAATAAGGCTAGATAGGGATATACTTTTTTTTAACATGGTTAATGTAGAAATTAAGTTTCTTTGACTACACATATTTGTTACAAACAGTTTGTTATTCCTTCTTTTTTCTTCAATGGAGTGTGGGTGAGGTGAAAGGGAATGAAAACAGATTTTTGTCAAATGGGAAAATAATTAAATATTCTGTACCCATCTTCATGCCTCAATGGAGCATCAGAGTGGGACTTTAGGATTCAATAACAAAGTAAAACAAATAACAAATCTGATCAAGAGTTTTTTGTTCATTCAGTTGTGTCCAGCTCTTTGTAATCACATGGACCATGCTGTCCATGAGGTTTTCTTGACAAAGATACTGGAGTGGTTTGCCATTTCCTTTTCCAGTGGATTGAGGTAAACAGAGGTTAAGTGACTTGCCCAGGATCACACAGATAGTAATATCTAAGGCCATATTTGCACTCAGGTCTTCCTGACTCCAGGCCCAGTGCTCCATACACTGAGCTACCTAGCTGCCTCCAACTGTGAGTTTAGAAAATAGTTTATGTTGCTCACCATGTTCCTATATAGCAAAATCTTTGGTGTTTGATTCTCTACCTGAAAAAAAATAGATGAACAGAGAATATCTGTGTATCTTGCAACTGGGGTATAGAAACCCAGTGTTAGCCTTTTAACATTGTGGAAAGAATGAACTATGGGGATTTTCTGTTTTAAAGGAAATTAGGATTAGAAAATGAATTATCATTTCTATTTCAGCCGTGTCTAGGGCAGAAATATTTCTTTCAGTTCATTCATCAGTGCATTTACCCCTCCATCTTGTCCACAGGCTTTAAAATGATTCGAGTGATGGCCTTTCTAAGTCATTTTTTGATGAATCTGTTTTCTAGATATTTAACTTAAATTGCTGGTGTTCAATGTCATCTCTGTATGTCTGTAAAGAATGAAAGGAGATATGAAAGAAACTAAGTTAAACAACAAGTTGGTTTGGACATTGTTATAAATGTGCTTTCATCTTTGATTTTCTTTTTGATTTCTGAGGCATTGTTTATTTGCATAAAGGGGAAAATAAGAGCTATTAGGAGGGAATGCGGGGCAATTAGTGCCAAAGTTAAAGGGAATTTGGTTTTAATGATCAAAATTAGGTGGACAAATGTCAGTGAGGCCTAAACCATCTTGAATTTCTGAAGATATAATGATGGGTTGCATTTGTTATTAAAGGGCCTTAACATAAAATTGCAAACAGTATGCACTCTCTCTCTCTCTCTCTCTCTCTCTCTTACACACACACACACACAAACACACACACACACACACAAACTATTGTGTTTTCAAAGCTTCAATTAGGCTTTCTAATGTTTTAAGTTTAGTTCTGTTCCAATATGAAATATATTTCTATCAGTGTGCTTCATAGAGTAGAAAAAGTTCTGGCTCTGCAGATAGAGGGCCTGAGTTCAAATCCTACTTTTGATGCTTACTATATGAGTGACCTTGTACATATGATTTAATTTCCTTGGATCTCATTTTCCTCATCTGTAAAAAGATCAGGGCTCTTTACCTGAGATTCACAGATTGTGGAGGGTCATGGTTAGATTTCAGGGGGTCAGTACCAATTTCCCATCCAAGTTATGGGAAAAATACATTTTATTTTCACTCTCCTCCTACTGAAATCTAACATTTTCCTTAGTTATGAATGTAGATAACAAGCATTATTCTTAAAAGGGAAATAGATAGACTTCACTAGACAGCCAGTAGACAGACATGCCAATGCATGACACAGAAAAAGGTTAAAACTCCTGGACTAGAAGGTGTCAGAGTCTCCTTTGAGGTCTTGACACACAAATCCATAATCTCATAAAATATGAAGAGGGAACTGATCAACATCTTGTTTGAATATCCTGGTCAGCATTCTTGTTGTTGGACATGGATGGGTCCTATTTCTACAGATGACAACTCTAGAATGGAGAAAAATAAAATGACCTTTTAAAAAATCATTTCTTCTGACTCACCGCTTTTGAACACTGACAATCTAGTCCTTCTGTGAACAATGCGTTACTGAGTCTCTATGGTGCCATGAGTGCAGTAAGCCTTCTGTACTCCCAAATACCATTAAATTTTCATTGGAAAACTCAAATCTATACTGAATGGTCTATCTTGTCATCATCTAGTTTCCACTATTTTTCATAATTTTTACATGCGTCCCCCAAATTCCAGACAAGAAATATCATCAAGGTTCCCTTTGTCCATCCCTTCTCTAGTAACACACTAAGCACATAGGTGATTGTAAGGGCATTTATTTGAAAAAAAAACATTATAAGGAAATGTATATTGGGGATATAGATGGATTTACAGTTACTTATGAAAGGATTATTCATAGTTTTATCATTTACAAAGATTCTTAGAGTGTGCTAGGTGGTACAGTGGAAAAGTGTTACATTTGGACTCAAGAAAACCCGAGTTCATATCTTGCCTTGGGCAATTAAGAACTGTTACTCTGGGCAAATCACTTAATGACCAGTTCTGTCCCCTATGCCAATCTGCAAATCTGTGAGTTTCCATGGGGAACATAAAATTATTATATGGAAATATTCCCTAATCATTAGAACACTTAGGAAATACATCTTCACTGAAATATTATTTTTCTACTTTAAACTAGAATCTAATTCAGTCTATCCCTGCACAATAGGCAAAGTCTTTGTGGGTCACTTTCATACTGGGTACAGGTAGTCTTCAAAAGAGAACAATTTGAATATCTAGAATTAAATGGGGCCTCTGAGGAAATTGATGATGCCTTGGAACAGTTTTGCAACATTTACTTCATATTTTTATTTACCTATTTTTTAAGATAATGTCATGAAGTCAAACAGTAGTGGAAAGTTGTCCTATCATGCTATTATTGAATTTTATCAGAAAAAATATATTAAAAGTCTCACTATATTCATTCTTTGCTTTAAGAAATACATCAGACCTACAATTATAATCTAATTTTTGTTAAACATATGAAAACTTATTTTCATAAATTTTAGATATGTATGTATGTATAGGTAAATGACATGATTGTAATGGAATACTATTGCATCACAAATAACAATGAATATAAAGATTGCAGATACCTCTGGCTGTGGGCACTTGCAGGAGGCTGGAGGCCTTTGGTTCCAGGCCAGAGGGGAGAAATGAAGGAAAATTTGATCTCCCATACCCCAGGACTAGAGGTGGCTACAAAATAAATGAATAAATAGGCTGCTAAGAATTAAAAAAAAATGATCAGTCAAAGGAGAAAGTATCCAACCATAGAGAGTTACTATGGGAATAGAGAAGGCGAGGGTTTGTCTTCAGAGGATACTGAAGTAAAGAAAACCTCTTCTATTCCAAAGAGTAACATCAAATGGTCACCTGCCTTAAAAGAATTCATAGAAGAATGGAAAAAAGACTTTAAAAATAAAATGAGAGATTGAATAAAAACTAAAAAGAAAGAAAGAACAATCCAAGAAAAATAAGAAGATTATGAAAAAGTCAACCAATTAGAAAAGGAGATCTATAATTTTAAGGAAGTCAACAACTCCTTGAAAATTAGAATATAGCAAGGAGAAGCCAGCAAAATTATAAATGACCAAGAAAATAATAATAATAATAATAATATAGAATAAAAAATAGGAGAATGTAAAATATCTCATAAGAAAAACAACTGATCTGGAGAGTAGATCAAGAAGAGAAAGTATAAGAATGATTGGACTATCTGAAAGCTATAATCAAAATAAGAATATTGATACAATAATACAAGAAATAATTAAAGAAAATTGTCCTGAAGCATTAGAACAAGAGGAGAATGTAGAAATGGTAAAAAAATCCACCAAAAAGAACTGGGGTTCCAGCAAAGTTAAACATAATCCTGAATTTTAAAATAATTGGATGTTTAATGAATGTAATGACTTTTAGGACTTTGTTAAAAAAAAAAACACAACTGAACTTCATAGAAGTTTTGGCATAGAAGAGCCAAGAGAAATATAAGATAAATATATATATAAAAAGACTAATTACAAAGGACTCAATAAGGACAGACTGTTTACCTTTTTTTGAGGAAATATAAAATATATGTCTAAGACTATTAGTAGTAATTGGGTAGTTAATAAGAAAGATTGGGGTATGCTTTTAAATTTTTAAATGATTTTAAAAAGTAAAACCATTTAGGAACAGCTAAAAGGAGTAATTATCTTAAACAAATGAGATAATTATCTCATAGAAGAGGAAAAACTGACATAGAGGAATTAGATGGGGAAGGAGGACTGGTACTTCTGGAAACCTACTCTCATTAGGAAAGGGGTTCAAAAGGGAACTATACATACATATTTAGAAGAGTATAAAGGTCTTCTAAATTCAGAAAGAAATAAAAGCCTAAGAGGATAGTGAAGGGGGAGGGGGGGGCTGTAGGTTAAGTAATAGGAGGGCAAGGTAGCTAGTAGAAATAAAGTCAAGGAGTTGAGAGGGATAGGAAATAAGAGGAAATATTGAACTACTTAAAAAGCGCAATTTAAAAAAGTCTGGACATCATATTTCAAGAAATTATAAGGGGAAGTTTACCTAATATCTTAGATCCAGAGGCTAAAATAGAAATATAAAGAATCCACTGATCATTTCCTAGAAGAGATCCCAAAATGAAAACTCCCAAGAATAGTTTAGCAAATTCCAATGCTCCTAGGTCAATGAGAAAATATTACAAGCAGTCATTAAAAATTATTCAGATATGGAACCACAGCTAGAATCACAAAACATAAAATAAAGATCAGGAGTAGAATTTGTTAAGGGAGAAGGAAAAGGGGTGAGGATCATGATCTTGAACAAAGTTAAGGCTAAAATAGATTTAATTGAAAGAGAAAAATAGGGAAAGTATGCTTTGGGTCAGCCATATTCATCAATGTTGTTTTGGACTATTTAAAACTCCTAGATAGTGTAAGATTGGAATATTGCTTTGGTGTAGAAAATGAGGAGTGGTGGATTTGGAAAAATATGGAAAGACTTGGATTTATGAAGGAAGAGGTTATCTACCCTCAGAGAAGCAGAGGACAAATAAGTATAGTATGGTCCTACATAGATGCATACAAATGTATATATCTATATATGAGTATAATTATAAATATCAAAGTATAAGTGTCTGTAAGTAGATGTTTGTACAGGCATATGTATGTGTGAGTATGTACATATACACACATAAATGTATATCTTTGTGTGTATATATCTCTATATATGTATATGTGTATGTATGTGTAGATAGATAGATAAATAAATAAATAGATATAGACATATATCTCCTCACTTAATTGTAGCCTTCTTGGGGGGAGCTAAGGGGGGAAAAACAAAATAAAAAGTACACAGCAGAGAACAAAAGAAAACTTACAAGTAAGCAAAGAAAAGATGGACAGCTCTCACCATGATATGTAGTATTGATTATATAGTCTTTATTGAAATGGAAATTTATTGTTGTATATTTTAAATCATCTCTTATGTTCTGCTGTGCACATAGCAATGATTTTTTTTCTTATTTTGTATTGTTTTGTTTTAGTATTTACATTTTTTCTTTTCTTATTTTGTATTTGTTTTTGTTTTTTTTTTTAAATCCTTTAAAAGTAGAATAGGCCAAATAGAAAGAGAGATACAAAAATTCATTGAAGAAAAAAACTCCTTAAAACCAGAATTGGCTAAATGGACAAAAGAGACTCAAATACTCACTGAAGAAAATAATTTCTTAAGAATTAAAATTTGGTAGGGTCAGCTAGGTGGCACAGTGGATAGAATACCGGATTCAGGAGAACCTGAATTCAAATCCGGTCTCAGACACATGACACCTACTGGCTGTGTGACCCTGGGCAAGTCACTTAACCTCATTGCCTAGCCCCCCCCCCCAAAAAAGAATTAAAATTTGGCAAGTGGAAGCTAATAACTCCAGGAGACTTCAAAAACCAATAACAAAAAGTCAAAAGAATGAAAAAAAGGAAGCAAATATGAACTATTTTATTGGAAAAACAACTGACCTGGAAAATAAATATAGGAGAGATAATTTAAGAAATAATGAAAAAAAAACAAACAAAAAAGAAATATTGAACTACTTTAAAACCATGATAAAAAGAGCTTGGACATCATAATTCAAGAAATTATAAGGGGAAGCTTACCTAATATCTTAGATTCAGAGGGTAAAACAGAAATGGAAAAAATCCACTGATCATTTCCTAAAAAAGATCCCAAAACGAAAACTCCCAAGAATAGTTCAGCAAATTCCAATGTTCCTAGGTCAATGAGAAAATATTACAAGCAGCCATTAAAAATTATTCAGATATGGAACCACAGTTAGGATCACAAAAGATTTTGCATGTTCCATATTAAAGGAATGGAAGATTTGCAATATGATATTCTGGAAGGCAAAGGCGATGGGATTACAAGCAAGAACAAGCTACCCAGCAAAACTAAGTATAACCCTTCTAGGGAAAATATGAATATTTAATGAAATAGAGGACTTCCAAGCAATCTTGATGAAAAGACCAGAGCTGAATAAAAAAAAATATGACTTTCAAACAGAAAACTTGAGAGGAATAAAAAGGTAAATGTGAAAGAATAATCATAAGGGACTCAATAGAGGGTTTTTTTTTTGGTTTTAGTTTTGGTTTTGTTGGGTTTTTTTTGTTTTGTTTTGTTTTGTTTTTGGTTTGCTTTGTTTTGTTTTTGTTTTACTTTTCTATATGGGAAGATGATATATGTTAACTCCTGGGAACTCCATCCTTATTAGGGCAGTTAGATGGAGTCTACATAGAGAGAGGGCATGGCTGTGAGTTGATGATCTCTAAAAATATAAAAAGAGATAAAAGAGATAAATGAGTAAACTGAATGATACCATAGAAAATGAATTTTAAAAATTACAGTAGGTTTGTTTTTGCTTTTTCTGATAAAGACCTCATTTCTCAACTATACAGGGAATTGAGTCAAATTTAAAAAAAAATTCCATGCCTCAATTGATAAATGGTCAAAGGACAAAAGTAGACAGTTTTCAGCAGAAGACATCAAATCTATTTGTAGTCTTATAAAATACTTTAAATAACTATCAATTAGAGAAAGGCAAATTAAAACAATTCTGAGGTACCACCTTCCACTTATCAGAAGTGACAAATGCCTGAAGGGGATGAAGAAAAATAGGTGCATTAATTAAATATTAGTGAAGTAGTGAACTGGTTCAACCTTTCAGAACTATCTGGAATTATGTCCAAAGGGCTGTAAAACTGTGCGTATCCAGGAACAGCCTTACTAACCCAAAGAAATTTTAAAAAGGAAAATGACCTATCTATATAAAAAATATTTATAGCAGGTCTTTTTGTCATAGCAAGGAATTGGACGTTGAGGGAATGATCTTCGTTTGAGAATGGCTCAACAAGCTGTGGTATATGATTGTGATGGAATACTATTGTGCTATAAGAAATGATGGGGGGGGTGGTCCTGAAAAAATAATAATTACAAGACCTATATCAACTGTTGCAAAGTGAAATAAGAAGAACTGGGAGGTCATTGTGTACAGTAACAGCAATATCGTAATGATGATCAACTGTGAAAGACTTGGCTACTTTTATCAATGCAGTAATCCAAGAGAATTCCAAAGGACCCATGATGAAAATATGCTTTTCACCACTAGAGAGAGAAATGAAGAATTCTGAGTACAAACTGAAGTATAATTTTGTCACTTTATTTTTTCCTGCTTTTAAAAATATGGCTAATACAGAAATATGTTTTACATAATTATATATATATATATATATATATATATATATATTGTATTGTTTACTTTCTCATTTGTTAGGGAGGGCTGGGAGGGAAATAGAGAACCTAGAACTCAAAATTTAAAAAGAAAAGAAAGTTAAAAAATAAAAAATAATAATTTTTAAAATACTGATAAAATCACAAATCCCAAAATTAAAAAGGAAAATGGAATCTTACATGTTAGATGCTAAATATCCATCCAGACCCCCTGTACATGAACATAGAAACATGAAAGATGACCTGTCTTTGCTATGCCATGGCCAATAGTCTTTTACATTAGGAGAAGGTCGCCGTATCATTGTATAGTACAAAGTCAAAATGGATCTAAAAACATAATAGTGTAGTATTTTTTCACTTACATGTACCACTTTTCAAATACCTTCAGGAAATTGGAATGGGTTTGCAAAAACCAACCTATAATGAATGACATGTTCTTCTGGAGTTTATGCTAGGCAGCTCAGGACAGTTTCAACATAAGCTGGTTGGCTTTCTTGTATCCACTAGAGAGGTAGTTTGGTAGAATGAAAAGAGGGCAGCTAATGGGGTCAAAAGACTGAGGTTCCAATTTCAGATCTTCTACCTTACCTCCTGTATGACCTTGACGAAATCACTCCACATCACTGGGTTTCAATTTTCTTATTTCTAAATTGATGGGATCGAACCAGATCACCTTTAAGGTCCCTGTGAGTTCTGAATCTATTAGCCTGTCATCGTATATGTATCATAGACTCTGAGAATAACTTAGATAACCACTGTGAGGTACTGCCTCTTCTCATGGGGATGTGAATCTATTTTTTGATCATTACCAACAGCGAGTAAGACAACTCTGGCTCACAGCCAGGTATAGCTGTTACAAATCTTTATGGCTACCAAGGAAAAAGAACAAAGAAAAAGGGAATGTTCATTATATCCTTAAATCTATGAAAGTCAAATCTGGAGGTTTATATTCCTAGCACATGCAAATAAGTCCTTTTTTTGTAGCAATTGCATGCTTAGCCATAGTTCCTTTCTCATCATTCAGCAGAGGACAATTTATGAGAAGAATAAAGAGAATGGTGAACTATTGATTATCTTTACTTCCAACAAAAAGAGTTTTTTATTTTCCAATTTATCCTGGATAGTATTCAGCAATGCCAAAAGGGGCCAGCAATTTATCTCATTCTAATAACACTGTAGCATATCAGTAAAATCAATCAAGTATTCAAAGAACTATATATTATACATATATGATATACTGCATATGTTATACTAACTGAAAGATCATCCTGACTTTGCTATTTTCTACCTGTGTGACCTGTGTGAAATCAGTTTCACTGGGGACAAAACAAGCTTAGAATTTTATAATAAGGATTGGAAACACTGTCCAAGCCTGCAAGGAATTTAACAGAAGTCCCAAGACAAGTCATTAACATAATGGAGTTATGTAAAGCCAATTAGTTTTTAGGTTTCTTGAAGGTAGAAATTATGTATCTTCTCCAGCACTTAGCACCATGCTATGACCAAAGAGGGCTACTGAGGTGTATACACACACACACACACACACACATACACACACACACACACATGTACATACATACACACATATACATATGTATACATACACACATATATACATATACACATGTATACATACACACATATATATACATATACATATATACACACACACACACATAAATATATACAGAGAGAGAGTAGGATGGCAATAACTAAAGTTAATATTTTGTGCATATTTTTGGTCCAGACTTGTGATTATTTTGATATAGGTGATTCTCCATTGAGAAAAAAATAACTCTGTCAATGAAGATCAGTACCTACGCTATAACTTCTAGTCTTATAGTATAATCTGGGGAGACAAAGAGATTGTGACTTGTTCGGGGCCACACAGCCAGTGTGTGTCAGAGGCAGGCTATGAGCCTGAGTTTTTTCTGGTACCACTGCTTACTAACACAATATAACATCAGGACCAAGACCAAGACGAACCACAACAAACATAAATAGATGTATAGAACTTATATAGTCTTTTAAGATTTGCAAAGCACTTTACAAATACCTCATTTGATCCTTATAATAAAAATGGGAGGTAAGGGTTATTATCCTTTTTACGAATTAGGAAACTAAGGCAGGTAGAAGTTAAGTGACTTGCCCAGAGTCAACAACTAGTAAGCGATTGTGGCTAGATTTTAATTCAAGTCTTCCTGACTCTACATCCACGGCTCTTTTTATGGCCACCTAGATAATGTACATATATGTATATGTGCATGTATACATATATGTAAACATATGCATATACATATTTCATATATATATATTTTGTTGTCCAGCCATTCACTTCTGTCCAACTCTTTGTGACTCCATGCAGGGATGGGGAACCTGTGCCCTTAAGTCCACATGTGGCCCTCTAGGGCCTCAAGCACAGCCCTTTGACTGAATCCAAACTTCATAGAACAAATCCCCTTAATAAAAGGATTTGTTCTGTAAATCCTGGACTCAGTCAAAAGGCCACACCCAAAAGGCCACACCCAAGGACCTTGAAAGCCACATGTGGTCTTGAGGCCCCATGTTCCTCAATCCTGGCACTATAGCATGCCAGGCCCACAGTCTAATTGGGTTTTCTTGGCAAAGACACTGGAGCGGTTTGCCATTTCCTTCTCTAGTGGATTATCTTTAGTCAGAACTCTCCAATATTTCCTGTACCTCTTTCGTAACCCTACATGGCATAGCTCAAAGTTTTATTGAGATATACAAGCCCCTCTCCCATGACAAGGCAATGATCCAAGAGGGAACATATGTATGCATATACACATATACATTTATACACACACACACACACACACACACACATTTATACCATGGTCTATTTCTCATCCATGTAGATACATATGCATATGCAAAAATGAGAAAAAGATCATAGTACAACAGAACTACCAAGGAAGAGCTCATTCCAAGTTCTACCTCTGAAGCATACTGTTTGTACGACCCTGGGCAAGTTACTAAAGCTCTCAGCAACTCAGGCAACACTCTAAGATGATAAGTTGTAAATCAGGGGCTGATCTGCCCTAAAGGGTATTTCCACGGACAATCATGAGCACTGTAAAATGTGAAGATTCAATGACTTATGAAATAATATTTTTTTCTGTCTTTGGGTTGTATACAGACTCCACTGACTCTTCCCTATTGCTCCTCTGAGAAGAAACTGTGAGCCATCCTTCCGCAGAGCTGTAACTTCTTCCTTTCTTCTTGTTTTAGTTATGGAAAATCTCATCACAAGGTACTCTTCAACTCCTCCATTAATGTTTTGCCCTCATTGATCACTGGTCCTTGATCTTACTTTGAATACTACCAATTTGATTATGGCTTGTAGATTGTATTAATACCTTGATTCTTTTCCAATATTTTGTGTTTAGCTACTTCTCTCCCATTACTGCAGAAACAGAAGAAAGACTAATGGGACTGAGACCTATTTGCAATATTTGTCTGTCCTGTGGGTTAGAAATAATTTAGCCACAGACCTACACTTAGGTCTGATGGCCCTAGACAGCAGATGCAGTCTTTCTCAGGGAATATACTCCAGGCCTTTCTAGCTTAGTGGATTCTGCCCGAGGTTTTACTCTCTTGTCTTAGCCTTGAAAAAGCCAGAAACACTTCTAGCCCTACCCCAACCCCAGTAAGATAGATATTCTGTGTGTAGATTTGAATTCAAATACTCTATCTGATTGTTTCCATGAACCAAAGGATCCTTACCCCCAAAAAAGACCCTCAAACTTTGTGAAATCACATGTAGTAATCTTGGCTTTCAATAATATGGGCACCACACTGATAAGTACTTAATGCCTGATTGGCTGTGTCTACATAAGAATATATAATTTGTAGATTGGCAATAATATAATTATTCTTCACCCTCTAGGGGTTTCCTTTCCACTAAGAGGATAGAACACATATACAGATAAGTAAATACAAAATACACACAAATAAATTGAAAGTAATATTGATGGAGGACTAAATACTAACAAATGAGAGGGGCAGGAAAGTAGGTGGCACCAGGAGCTAGACGTTTCCAGAGTTGGGGAGGAGGAATGATAGCACTACAGGAATGATAAGTATCTTGCACAGTGAATTATCAGCACAATCATTGCCTCTCTGATTGTGCTGATAATTCATTGTACAAGATACTTATCATTCCAAAAGTGTCTCCTTCTTCTTTCTTCCAGAAAAAAAAATTTCCATGTTATGTACTTTCTATGACTATGTTGTTAATGATGATTTTCTAATGAGGAGAGGAAATGAGATTTGGTTTGCCTTGAAGCATGATCAGCGAGAAGTCAAGGATAATACTGTTAAATATATGGGAATACAATCCAATGTCTAAAATATGTTTAATTGAAAGTTAAAGTCACCTGGTTGTTTGAAATTAGCATATTGTATATAAAATATGATTGTTAGTGTCCAGACCCTAACTAATCATGAATGTCAAATGTCTGAACTGCTAATTAAAGGCATCTGCAGTTGTTATGTCTAGAGTTTCCTTTGTTTCTTTTCCTGTTAAGGTTTAAACTATTCTTAAGGAGAATAAGCATCCTTATTTCATCTATCCTAACAAAGTTCAAATTATTTAAATATTTTATAAGAGCTCAAGAATTTACTTTTAGAGAGATTATTTATATTGCTTGTTAAAAAAAGGCATGGATATGGCTATCTCAATGACCACCAGATGATCACTTTCAGGATTTACTACCCCGCTCCGTTACTCTAAAAAATATCATATAATGTCAAATGCTTGAATAGAACTTTAAGAGAGTAGGAATGTTGTGGGCAGGTTGTAATACAATAAATCATATTTAATTCCCTCAGAAAGACTTCTGGGAGCCAAGATGGCAGAGTAAGCAATAAATCACTATAACTTTCCAGTATTCACCTACAAACAACAACAAAATAGCACCCCCAAACAAATCCTGGAACAGTAGAACCAGCAAAAATATGAGGTGAAACAATCTATTAGCCCAAGAAACTTGAAAGATTTTCAAGATAGGTCTGTCTCACTTGGACAGGAAACATCACAGCAAGGCCCACCTCAGTAAACCAGCAAGAGATCCTGAGCCCCAGTGTGGTGGAGCAGGCAAACCCCAACACCAGGATCCCTCATGTGCCTCAGCATAGCCAGGGGAAACAGCAGACTTCAGTTCCAAGAACTATCACTTGCTTCAGCTTAGCCTCAGGCAATCAGGCAGCCTCCAGAGGCCAGACCACCACATGATTCAGTGCAGCTCTTGGGAAACACAGAAACGTTCCCCTGGCCTCAGCACATGCCAGACACCAGCAGTAGGACCCCAGTTCAGCACCAGGTAAGCTGCTAGATCCCCTATGGCCTCCAGCAGTGCTAGCCACCCCTGACCCCACCCCTTCAGTGCAGCACCAGACATAAAGGGGCCCTGTGGGCCTCAGGGCAACATCAGTGCAACACCAGGTAAATCAACAGGGTCTACAACCCTGGCACAAGAGGCCTGTGAAAAAGTGCCCCTTTTACATTGACAGCAGAGCTCAAATTTAAAAGAAAGGAAAAAAAGCCAAAAAACATGAGCAAGAAATGAAAAAAAAATAATCTGACCATAGAAAGATATAATGGTGACATGGAAGATCAAGACACAAACTCAGGACAACAATGTCAAAACACTTGTGGGCAAAATCTCAAAAAAAAAATGGTAAGTGGCTTCAAGCCCAGAAAGACCTTATGAAAAAGCTCAAAAAGGAGCTTAAAAATCATATAAGAGAGTTAGAAAAAAAATTGAGAAAAGAAATGAGAGTGATGCAAGAGAATTATGAAAAAAAAAGATTAAACAGCTTGGAAAAAGAAAATAACTGCTTAAAAAGTAAAATTGGTCAAATAAAAAAAAGATACAAAAATCCACTGAATAAAACAACTCCCTAAAAAAGTACAATTTGCCAAATGGAAAAGGAAATACAAATGGTAACTGAGGAAAACAACTCCTTAAAAGTTATAATCAGGCATGTAGAAGCTAATGACTCCATAAGATATCAAGAACCAAACAAATTCAAAAGAATGAAAAAAAGAAGAAAATTTAAAATACCTTATTGGAAAAGCAAGTGACCTGGAAAATAGATACAGGAGAGACAACGTCAGAATCACTGGACTACGTGAAAGCCATAATCAGAAGGACCTGGACAGTATCTTTCAAGAAATTATCACCCTGATGTCCTAGAATCAGAAGACAAAATAGGCATTGAAAGAATCCACCAATAACCTCAGGAAAGAGATCCCAAAATAAAAACTCCAAGAAGTTTTATAGCCAAATTACAAAACTATGAGGTCAAGTAAAAAATAATGCACGTAGCCAGAAAGAAACAATTCAGGTGGAGCCAAGATGGCAGAGGGAAAGCAGTGACTTGCTGGAACTCTCCCCCCAAACCACTCCAAATACCTATAAAATATGGCTCTAAACAAATTCTAAAGCAGCAGAATCCACAAAAAGACAGATTGAAACAAATTTCCAGCCAAAGAAAGCCTGGATGGTTGATCTGAAAGGTATATCACGCAGGGCTGGGAGAGGAGCGCAGTGCAGCATGGGCGTGCAGGCCACAGCAACCCTGGAGCAGGCCTCAGAGTGCTGAATCGTGGGCAGCTGTGGCAGTTTCCAGATGTCTCACCCCACAAACGCCAAAGACAACTTGGAAGGTAAGTGGGAAAAGTCTGTGACTGCAATGAGAGAAGGAGCTAGGTCTCAGCCACCCCTGGGGGCCACGGCTGTTCCCTGAACTTCCAACCCACAGACTGAGGGGGAATCAAGTGGCTGATCAGAGTGGGATTGCAGGAATCTCTTTGCCAGTGTTGAGGCAGGAATCTCTTGCTTTTCCCCTTCTTGGATCTGGGTCACAATTCTGAGGGGCGGTCTTGGGGCAAGGAGGAGTGCTGGCATGGTGAAGCTTCTTGTAGGGGTGGAGAGAAAACAACTCACGCCTTATCATAGCACCTTGGAAGAACTCAAAATTTTCAGGTCCCTAGAAGTATCTCTGAAAACAGCTGTACAAACCCCCAAAGCTTGGGACAGTACATTCTCCACATTGGAAACAGACTCTTACCTTAACAAAGAGTTTAAAACTCAAGTAATTGGTTGGGATCATGAGCAAGCAGTGCAAAAAGAGTCAGACTATAGAATCTTACTTTAGTGACAAAGAAGATCAAAACATACAACCAGAAGAAGAAAACAAAGTCAAAGCTCCTACATCCAAAGACTCTAAGAAAAATATGAATTAGTCCCAGGCCTTGGAAGAGTTCAAAAGGGATTTTGAGAAGCAAATAAGAGAAGTAGAGGAAAAACTGAGAGTTTTGCAACAAAATCATGAAAAACAAGTCAACAGTTTGCTAAAGGAGACCCAAAAAAATACTGAAGAAAATAATACCTTAAAAAATAGCCTAACACAAATGGCGAAAGAGGTCCAAAAAGCCAATGAAGAGAAGAACGCCCAAAAAAGCAAAATTGGCCAAATGGAAAAGGAAGTCCAAAAGATTACTGAAGAAAATACTTCCTTAAAAATTAGAATAGAGCAATTGGAAGCTAGTGACTTTATGAGAAATCAAGACACTGTAAAACAAATCCAAAAGAATGAAAAATTAGAAAACAATGGGAAATATCTCATTGGAAAAACAACTGACCTGGAAAATAGATCCAGGAGAGAGAATTTAAAAATTATTGGACTATCTGAAAGCCATGATCAAAAAAAAAAGCCTAGACATCATTTTTCAAGAAATGATCAAGGAAAACTGCCCTGATATTTTAGCACCAGAGGGCAAAATAGAAATTGAAAGAATCCACCAATAACTGCCTGAAAGAGATCCACAAAGGAAAACTCCTAGGAATATTGTAGCCATTTTCCAGAGTTCCCAGGTCAAGGAGAAAATTTTACAAGCAGCCAGAAAGAAACAATTCAAGTATTGTGGAAACACAATCAGGATAACACAAGATTTAGCCGCTTCTATATTAAGGGACTGCAGGGCTTGGAATATAATATTCTGGAGGGCAAAGGAGATAGGATTACAACCAAGAATCACCTACCCAGAAAAACTGAGTATAATCCTGCAGGGGAAAAAATGGTCATTCAGTGAAATAGAGGACTTTCAAGCATTCTTGATGAAAAGACCAGAGCTGAATACAAAATTTGATTTTCAAATACAAGACTCAAGTGGAACATGAAGAGATAAATAGGAAAGAGAAAATCATAAGAGACTTATTATGGTTGAACTGTTTACATTCCTGCATGGAAAGATGATATTTATAACTCATGAGACCTTTGTCAGAATTAGGATAGTTGGAGTGGAAAAATTATATGTATGTATATATAGATATAGATAGATAGAGGGCACAGGATGAGTTGAAGATGAAGGGGTCATATCTGGAGAATAAAATTAAGGGGTGAGAGAGGATTATACTAGGAGAAGGAGAAAGGGAGAGGTAGAATGGGGTAAATTATCTCACAACAAAAAACAGAGAAGAAAAAGCTTTTATAGTGGAGGAGAAACAAGGGAAGGTAAGAGGCAATGAGTGAATCTTATTCTCATAGAATTTGACTTAAGGAGGGAATAACATACACAATCAGTTGGGTATGGAAATCTGTCTTATCCTACAGGAAAATGGGGGAGAGGGGACAAGAGAGTAGGGGAATGATAGAGAGGAGGGCAGATTGGTAAAGGGAGTAATCAGAAGCAAGTTCTTCTGAGGAGGGTCAGAGTCAAACGAAAGAATAAAATAAATGGGGGGGATAGGATTAAGGGAAATAGAGTTAGTTTTTCACAGCATGTCTACTATGGAAGTGTTTTGCATAACTGCACATATATAACCTATATTTAGTTGCTGACCTTATCAAGGAGGGTGGGTGGGGAGGGAGGAAGGGAGAAAATTTGGAACCCAAAGTTTTAAAAACACATGTTTAAAAATAAATATTTTCACATGCAACTGGGAAATAAGAAATACAGGAAATGCGGTACAGAAATTCATCCTGCCCTACAGGAAAATTGAAGGGGAAGGGGATAAGAGAAGTAGGGGGGAGAGATAGAAGGGAGGGCAGACTAGGGGAAGGGGTATTCAGAATGCATGTCATCTTGGGGTGGTTGGAGGGGTGAAAATGAGGTGAAAATTTGGAACTCAAAAATTTGTGGAAGTAAATCTTGAAAACAAAAAAAAATAAAAATTACCATAATATAAAAGAGAAACTATTCAAATATTATTTGAATATTTGAATATTATTGAATATTTATTGAATATTGAATATTGTTGAATATTGAATATTGAACTACAATCAGGATTACACAGAACTTAGTAGCAACAACCATAAAGGATTGGAGGTCATTGAATATGATATTCCAGATGGCAAAAGAGCTAAGATTACAACCAAGAATTACCTACCTGGCAAAATTAAGCATAATACTTTAAGGGAAAAAAAATGCTCATTCAGTGAAATCGAAGGATTTCAAACTTTTATAAGGAGAAGACCAGAATTGAACAACAGCAACAACAAAAAGATCTCCAATATCAAGACCCAAGAGAAGCCTAAAAAGGGAAAAAAAATAAGGGATTCAATGGAGCTGAACTGTTTACATCCCTACATGGGAAGATGATACTTGTAATTCTTAAAATTGTAGTACTAATAGTACATCTAGAAGGAATATACATAAAGGGTATGGGTATAAAGTGAATTGGAGGGAATAACATAAAGTAATTAAGGGATGAGAAAGAGAAGTACACTGGGTGCAGAAGGAAAGGAGAAGTTGAATAAGGTAAATTTCACATGAAGTGGCACAAAAAACTAATACAATAGAGGGGAAAATGTGAAGGTAGGCAATGGCCATTGCTTGAACTTTACTTTTATCACTATTGGCTCAAAGAGGGAATAATATACACAATCAATTGAATATAGAAATCTATCTTACTTGATAGGAAAGTGGGAGGAGGGGAGATTAACTAATGGCTGGGGGGTGAGGGGGATGACGGAAGAGAGGCATACTGGAGGAGGTGGTAGACAGAAACAAAATACGGGTCTGGTAAGGAGGTAGAAGATGAAAGGGGAGATAGGACAAATAGGAAGAAAGATAGGCTGGAGGGAAATACACAGGTGGTGATCATAATTGTGAATGTGAATGGAATGAACTCTCCCATAAAAATGG
Source organism: Vombatus ursinus (assembly GCF_900497805.2). Taxonomy (NCBI): domain Eukaryota; kingdom Metazoa; phylum Chordata; class Mammalia; order Diprotodontia; family Vombatidae; genus Vombatus; species Vombatus ursinus. The sequence goes on along the minus strand of NW_020954596.1, from coordinate 28,497,144 downwards.
AAGCAGATAGCAGAGTGGATCAAAAACCAGAATCCTATAATACACTGTTTACAAGAAATACACTTGAAGCAGAGGTAAAGGGCTGAAACAGAATCTATTATGTTTCAGCTGAAGTAACAAAAAGCAGGGGTAGCAATCCTGATCACATACAAAGGAAAAGCAAAAACAGACCTATTTAAAAGAGATAAGGAAGGAAACTACACCTTGCTAAAAGCCATATGACATATGTCATGGACAATGAAATAATAACAATACTAAACATAGATGGACCAAGTGGTATAGCATTCAAATTCTTAAAGAAGTTAAATGAGTTACAAGTTCATGACCAAACAAGAGATAGAGAGCATTATGAAATGTAAAATAGAGAATTTTGATTATATTAATTTTTTTAAAAAGGAACTTTTGCAGAAACAAAACTAATGCAACAATATTAGAAGGAAAGCAGAAATCTGGGAAACAATCCTTACAGCAAGTGTACCTGATAAGGGCTTCATTTCTCAAATATATAGAAAACTGAGTCAAATTTATAAAAATACAAGCCATCCCACAATTCATAAATGGTCACAGGATATAAGCAAGCAGTTTTCAGATGAGGAAATCACAGTTATCTATAGGCATATGAAAAAGTGCTCAAAATCACTTTTGATTGGAGAAATGCAGGTAGAAGCAACTCTAAAGTATTACCTCACACCTAATAGATTGGCTAATATGACAAAAAAGGAAAATGATAAATGTTGGAGAGCATGTGGGAAAAATGGGACATCAATATACTGTTGGTGGAGTTTTGATCTGACCCAAGCATTCTGGAGAGCAATTTGGAACTATGCCCAAAAGGCAACCAAACTGTGTGATCCAGCAAACTCTGATCCAGCAATACCACTGAGACATCCATATCCCAAAAAGATTATGGAAAAAGGAAAATGACTGATATGTGCAAAAATATGTATAGCAGCCATTTCCATGATGGCAAAACATTGGAAATTGAGGAGATCCCCAACAATTGGGGAATGGTTGAACAGGTTGTGTATATAAATCTAATGGAATACTGTTGTACAATAAGAAATGATGAACAGTCAATTTTTGGAAAAACCTAGAAAGATGTGTATGAACTGATTCAAACTGAAGTAAGCAGAATCTGGAAAACATTGTACACAGTATCAGCAACATTGTGCAATGATCAACTATGAATGACTCAGTTCTTCTCAGCAACACTGACCCAAAACAAGTATGAAGGACTCATGAAGGAAAAGGCTGTTCACATCTAGATAAAGAATTGAAGTACTCTGAATGCAGATCAAAGGATACTTTTTTCATTTACTTTATTCTTTTCTGAGTTTTTTCCCTTTTGATCTGTTTCTTCTTTCACAACTGTGACTAATACAAAAATGTTTTACAATAATCAAGCATGCATAACCTATGTCAAATTGCCTGTTATTTTAAGAAGTGGGGAGGGGAAGGAGAAAAATTTGGAACTCAAAATGTTGTAAAAATGAATGCTAAAAATTGCTTTGACATTTAATTGGGGAAAATAAAATACTATTTAAAAGAAAAAAATAATTAGGGGCTATTTTTCCCAATTGTATGCCAATAAATCTGTCAACCGAAAAAAATCCCCTCAAAGGCAGTGAATATTATAATAACTAAATTTTAACTACACACAGTACCCTTCAATTATGCCAGCATATATTAGCTCCCCTCTTTACTGTGTTTTTCTTTTTCTATTTTTTTAGTTATTTATACAATAAGTAATACAATATCTGATTATTTCTATTCTTGCAAATGCATGCCATAGTTGGGTGATATGGGGAGATGTAGTGTATTAAAATTATAAAGATTACTTGGTGTAAATTAATTGTCTCTACTGGAAAGACCATTCAACTTTTCTTATATTGATGTCTACAATGTCATGTTGGCTCTACAGTATCATGTCTTATGAATACATATTACCAGATAATGTTTTTAACTTGAGGAAAGGGGAGAAAACTTAGAATGTGGAGAATGTAATTTTCCTTTCTTATATTTCATGTTTTCTTTTTTCTTTTATTTATTTTATTAACAGTCTCTTCTTAAAATTTTGAGTTCAAAAATCAATCCCTTCTTCCCACCCATCCTCTACCCACTGAATCAATTATACATGTGAAGCCATGCAAAACGTATTTCCATGTTAGCCACACCCCCTGTAAAAATAAAAGAAATAAAAAACCAGAAATATAAATAAAGTGAAAAATAATATGCTTCTATCTGCACTGAGTTTATCAATTCTCTCTCTTGAGGTGGATAACTTGTTTGTATTTTTTTTTAACCCTGAGTCCCTTGGAATTATCTTAGATCATTGTTTTGATTAGATTAGCTAAGTTTTTTCACAATTAATCTTTGTTATAATATTGCTGTTACTATAGATAATGTTCTCCTCTCTTTTCTTCACTTTACATGAATTCATATAAGAATCCCCAAATCTTTCTGAAACCATTCTGCTTATCATTTCTTGTAGCATAGTAGTATTCCATTACAATCATATACCACAATGTTTTCCCTTTTTGTCATGTTAATCAAACTAACATGTAGGGGTAAGGTGCTCATCAGAGTTCTTTAAATGTGCATTTCTCTGATCAATAGTGATTGAGAGAATTTTTTTCATTTATTAATGTCTTTTTCCTTTGGGTTTGTCAAACAGTAGAGTATTATGATAATTTACTAATGTGTTTTGTGTACCTAATCTATTCCACTGATCCACCAATCTATTTCTTAGCCAGTAGCAGGTGTTTTGATGATTAATGCTTTATAATATAGTTTGAAGTCTGTAGCTTCTGAGCAGCCTTCCTTCACATTTTTTCATTGACTCCCTGAATATTCTTGACCTTTTGTTCTTCCAGATGAATTTAGTTATTATTTTTTCTAGCTCTATAAAATGATTCTTTGTTAGTTTGACATGGCACTAAGTAAGTAAATTAATTTAGATAGAATTATCATTTTTACTTTATTGACTAAGTGAGCAATGGATATTTCTCCAAGTGTTTAGTTCTGTCTGTATTTGTGTGAAAAGTGTTTTTAATTGTGTTCATATAGTCCATGGGTTTGTCTTGGCAGGTAGATTCCCAAGTATTTTATATTGTCTGCAGTTATTTAAAATGGAAATTCTCTATTTCTTGCTACTGGGACTTTGTTGTTCTTGTCTATAGAAATGCTGGTGATTTATGTAAATTTGGTTTATATCCTTTAACCTTTCTATAATTCTTTCAACTTATTTTTTAATTGATTCTCTAGGGTTCTCTAAGTACACATTGGTGCCATCTGCAAAAAGTGATAGTTTTGCATTCTCATTGCCTTCAATTTCTTTTTCTTCTCTTTCTCTTATTAAAATAACTTATATGTGTACATATGTGTATATGTATGTGTACCTGTATATGTATATACATATGTATACGTGTGCGTTCCAAAGTTTACAATTCATTTTCCTTACAAAAACCCTGTAAGGTAAATAGTTCAAGTATTAGTACCCTGATTTTATAGATGAAGAAACTGAGTAGAGAATACTCAAGCCTAAGTATGATGATTGCCCGTCTAGTGCTGTTTCCACTACACCACTGCCTTTCAATCATGTCGCTCTTCTCTGTTTTGAATGCTTCCTTTTTTTGTCAAACCTCGTCCCTCTTCTTTGTGTAACCTTCATAGGAAACACTCTGGTTTAAGTCTCTTCCAATACTTCAACCACCTTCCTTTAGCAGCTGTTTTACTTTTATAATCAACGAGGTCTCATTTCTATGTGTAAGAAAATATATTTTAATATACTTCTGTGGTTTTGTTTGTCTGCCCATGTGTTTTTCATCTTTCCCTTTAATAGTTAAGTTATTTGAGGGTAGAAATGGCACCATATGCTTTCATTATAAATTGAAATAGTACCTAATGCAATGATCTGCACTTAGAGTCAATGAAATATTACTCATGTTACTCAGTCTTAGATGGTTAATAGTTAAATGCAAATATATATATATATATATATGATTCATTGTGGGTAAGAGTAAAAGTATGCTTATACAGAAGAGTCTAGTGGGGAATAGTAAAAGTAGAGTCTAGTAATAAATTAGGTATAACCAAAAGCCCAAGGGAAAGAGGATATATTCTATATTTGATTTATAAACTCAAATCCAATGTGATAATCAGCCATGTTTATTACAATGTCCAATATAAGGCACAGCTTTTACACATATTAAATCTAGAGTTCTGATTTTAAATTCTCTTAAATGTACTCTCTCCTTGCAACAATGAAACACATCATCAGACTACATTAGAGAAGCTTACGCTTCAAGTGATCATTGAGTCTGTGTCATCTTCACAGTAAGAAAACAATGCCAAAAGATACTAAGAAAGCAACTTTAAAACATAAATGATGATCACCCAAAGCTTATTTTTATAGAAAATAATCAATCCTACCAACCAGTCAAAAATCATTCCTTAAAGGAAGAATATAAGCATAGAATATTCTGACCTTATACATACATACATACATACGTACATACATACACTTCTCTATCACTCTGTAAATGATCTTCAAAAGCTGCTGCACAAGAAAAATTCAACACCATCCAGACAACCTGGTGATGAAACTCAGACTAAAAAGGACATATTCTACAAAAATTATTTTTGGAATGATTCTATTACTATTTCCACCACTGTTTCTGAGTATGTGGAAAAACTGCCTCTTCAAAACTTTGACTTAGAACAAGCAGTAAAGAAAAAGAAAACAAAATGTTTTATTTCTCTTAATTGAAAGCTCAGTTAACATCTTTGGGATCATCCCAGAAAGCCTAGCAATGTCCTTGGTAAAATAGCTGCAAAACTAGAGAATTCTTTGACTCACTGGTACTTAAATTTCCATAAGGTTCAACTTTTCAGTGCTAAGCTTATTCCCAACAGCAATTGTTTTCTTCTAGATGGAAGTAGATTCTAATCATCAAAATCTGGAATGTACTCATAATAGCCCCTGTAGTTTTCGGACATATAGTAGGCAATGTATAAGTGGTAGATTTCTGGCAAGAATACCAGAATCCCAATGATAAGGAAAGGAATACTGTAGTTTGGCCTCCCCCTCATGTTTCCCTTCCTTTCACTGATATAACCAGTTAACAGTAGAACGTCTAGGAAAATTAGAAAGGTGCCAGCCATAAATATCACTAGGCAAATACTAAAACCTTGTGAGGGATTTTGGGAGGACTCTTCTTAAACTGAAGGTTGATGTCACCATCATCTGTGCTAGAAAGCTTGGAGTACTTCACTTTAATACTGGAGCAACATTTTTACAAGATGGCATAGTGCCTACTGCCCATCTCTTCTTCCTTAGGCAAAGCAGGACACATCGCAAACACTGCACCCCATGAAGAACAAATGAATGATCTCCAGCAGGCAGGGATCAGGGCAGCTTCGCTCTGAGCCTGACTTCCTCTTGTTTGGCCGACCTTTTTTTCTTATCTCAATGATATTGCTAGCATTTCTAATACAATGTTGAGTAATAATGATTATGATGGATATCCTTGCTTCAACCTTAATCTTATTGGAAAGGCTTCTAGTTCATCCCCATTACAGATAATGCTTACTCTTGGTTATAAACAGATTCTACTTACCATTTTAAGAAAGACTCCAGGGGCAGCTAAGTGGCACAGTGGATAGAGGGCTGGTCCTAGAGTCAGGAGGACCAGAGTTCAAATCCGATCTCAGATACTTGACACTTAACTAGCCATGTGACCCTGACCAAGTCACTTAACCCCATTGCCTAACAAAAAAACAAAAGGATCCATATTCTGTAAAGTACTCTTATGTTTTTGAAATAATGGTGACAGAGTAGAAAAGGAGTCTTAAAGTGTTAACAATAAAACAAATTTTAAAAATGAATTAACTTTATTAGACTAGTGTTGCTAATGGGAGATTTAAATGGAGATGTTTACAAAGTCACTGGAGATGTGATCCTGGAGCATAAAAGAGAGGCTGAGACCATGGATATAGGTTTGGGAGTCACCTACATAGAGTTATTTATGTGGTCAGAATTAATGAGACTGATAAAGATGAAAATCTAAAGAAAAAAGAGAAGAGAATCTAATTTAGACATATTGCAGGGTTGGAAAAAGAATGAAAGAATGAGAAGCCACCAAAGGAAGAAGGAACAAGTGACTGGAGTAGCAGGAGAAAAGCAGGGAGAATAGAGAAGATAGAAGCTGAGGGAGGAGATAATGTATATCAGTAAGTCAGTCAAGAAGTATTTACTGATTTCCTACTTTGTGCCAGGCACTCTGCTAAATGCTAGAGATCTAAAAGCAAAAAACAAAAGCAAAAACAGTTCCTGCTCTCTAAGAGCTCACAATCTAATACTGGAGGCAGTACGAAAACAACTCTTAACAAACAAGATATAAACAGGATATATTGGCGATAACATAGAAAGAAGGCACTAGAATTCAGGGAAACCAGGGAAAGTTTCTTGTAAAAGATGGGATTTTAATTATGACTTAAAGGAAACCAGGAGATGAAGATAAGGAGGGAGAGCATTTCAAGCATAGGAAATAGCCTGGAATTGTGGAGTTGGGTGTTATGTGAGAGGTTGTGTGTGGGAAGTTTCTTATGAGAGGAATAACAAGGAGATCAATGTCACTGAATGACAGATTACATAGAAGGAAAGAAGATTTAAGAAGAAAAAAAGTGTAAGAGGGGATCAGGTTATGAAGGGCTTTGAACACCAATTCTGAGGATTTTATATTTAATCCTGGAGGGATTAGGGAGTCTTTGGAGTTTATTGACTAGAGGCACAACATGGTCAGACCTATATTTTAGGAATATCAAATTGACAGCTGAGTGGACAATGAACTAGAGCAGGGGTGGAGATACTGTAGCCTTGAGGCCACATGTGGCCTTCTAGGTGCTCAAGTGTGGCCTTTTGACTGAGTCCAAGTTTTACAAAACAAATCCTTTTATTCATGGGATTTGTTCTGCGAAGTTTGGATTCAGTCGAAAGGCCACAACTTGAGGACCCTAGAGGGCATTATGTGGTCTCAAGGCCTCAGGTTCTCCACCCTTGAACTAGAGTGATGAGAGAATTGATTGAGAAATACCAACCAATAGACACTCACAATAGTCCAAATATGAGGCAATGCGGGGTTGAATCAGGATAGTGATAGTATCAGAGGAGAGAACAGGGCGTAAATGAGACATGTTACGGTAGATTGGAGAGGACTTGGTAATGAATTATATACTGGAAGCAGTTAAAAAGATTGAGAAGTAGAATATGATATCTTGATTTTGAGCCTGGATGTCTAGAAGGACAATGGAGTCTTCAATTATAATAGGGAAATGAGAAAGAGGGGAGAATTTGGGGCAAAAATTATGAGATCGATTTTAGACACGTTGAGTTTAAGAGGTCTATGGGGCATTCATTTGAAGATACTCAACAGAAAGTTGATGGTGTGTTGCGTGATGACTAATTTTGATAGACTTAGTTCTTCTAAGCAATGCAGGGATCTTAGACATCTCCAAAAGTCTCATGATGGAAATTCTATCCACATCCAGAGAAAGAACTATGGAGTTTTAATGCAGATGGAAGCATACTATTTGCTCTTTTTTTTTTCTTCTGTTTTCTTTTGTTTCTTCTTTCTTGTGGTTCCTCCTACTGGTTCTAATTCTTCCTTACAACATCACTAATGTGAAAATGTGTTTAATTAAAAAAGAAATAGAAAGTTGGTGTTGCGAGGTTAGAAGCTTGAAGAGAGATTAGGCCTGGAGAAATACAACTGAGAATTTCCTTCAGAGATAATAATTGAGTTCATAAAAACTGATGAGATTATCAAAATATTTTACAAATTACTATTATTATTATTTAGTGGGAAGGAGTCTTAACTTAGTCAAAAGCTGCACTAAAGCCAAAGAAAATGTAGACTGACAAAAAACCATCAAATTCAATAATTAGGAGGTCACTAGGTACCTTAAAATAGATTCTTCATAAAGATTTTTGAGTTATAAATCCCTTTGGTCATCTGGGGAAACCTATGATCCTCTTTTCAGAATAATTTGTGTCTGCATGGGTTTTCCTAATGTAGTTCAAGGAGAGGCATAAATAGTATTTTCAGAAATTCCACCACCCACCCTTCTCCAAGGGAAACTTTTATTACTGCCAAGAGGAGAGCAGGAGGTTAGGGCTAGAGGTTGGATACTCCGTTTCCTTAGAGAAATAGTACAAGGCTAGAACTGTGTCTATCTGTCCCCTTAAATATTGATAATCTAGAGATCATTTTTTTTTCTGTTCAAGGTGAGCTTCTGATTACTATGCCTTAATGGGGAAGGAGTAGCATCAAGCTACATATGCAAGGTTTGACTCCCTTCCCACCACCAAATGCTAGTTTCACAATGAACAAACACAGCAAATAGTATACATACTTTCACATCATGGGGGTAAGCACAGTGTCCCTGTGATCCCGAAAATCCAGGTAAAACTTTTTGGCCCTCCCTTCATACCATAGAAGAAGTCTGAATTATTATGGTATTAAATGATAAATCATATTGATATTACACAATACCATGCATACATTTCATGAATTTCCGAGCTTCTAAACTTTTTCTGTGTTGTCTGCTAGCCTTTGCCTGTCATCTATGGCTTCCACAAAACTCCCCAAAAATTCCCATTTAATTTCCTATGCCAATCCATGATATATTGAAACCATGATAGGAAAAGATGTAATGTGGAAGGGATAACTCTGTGTGTGTAATTATATATATATATATATATATATATATATATATATATATATATAATATACACATATGTATATATGTGTACATATAGGTATATAAACACACATATATACACATACACATATAAATATATACACACATTTGTGTGTGTCTGTGTATGTTGATAGCAACTAAAATCAAAGAAAGTATACAGATGAAAATACATGCTGCTAGACAATATATAGAGTAAGTGAGTTCTTCTATTGGGAGTGAGATATCTCAACTCATGGATATCTCAACTCAATCAAGAGAGATTTTCACCCAAGGGGAAATCCCCCAAATCTCTAGCATAGCAAGCTGGGAATAGGGATATGATTAATGTATCAGCTTTTCTACATATTAGCTTCTTTCCAGAGTCTTTCTCTCCTTTCACAAACCTGAAAAAAATCTGGAAATATATGTCATCTTTCTTGAATCTGGAAGCCAGAAAAACAGGATTATCTCTTTTCCTAAATTCTTGCCGACTCTGCCCCTCACAACAAGTGTGGATCAGTGAGTAATATAGCTCCACAAATGAGTAGAGTCTTATGCAGATGGACTTGGAGGTACAGATTTCATAAGGAAATACAAAATATTTACAAAAGAATTTCAATGTAATATTGGAGAATGGGTAACTATGAACAACAGGGAGAATCAAGAAAGGCTTCTGAATTCAAGTGGTACCTGATTTGAGCCTTGAAGATGTATAAGGGATCCAAAAGACAGAGATGAGGGTGAAGAGCCTTCTCCAGGTGGGGGAATAGCCTTTGCAAACGCACAGACGCAAGACATTGTTTGTCAACTTTGATGGAATCCATAGACTCTGTGTTGGGCAGTAAACTAACATTGTTCTGAGAAGGTAGTTTAGAGTCAAATGATGAAGAAATTTAAAGGCCAAAAAATAAAAATTAACAAAAGGAGTTTGTATTTTATCCTAATGACTGGCAGTAGGAGGCAGCTAAAATATCTTGTTTGAGGAGTATAAACCTGTACTTTAGGACAGATTGGTGGCAAGAGGAGACAGGAAAGGTTAAGTTACCATAGGGAGCAAAGTGAAGGTAGAAAAGAGGATTTTTAAATAGCTGTGAGGGCCTCAATGAGACCATGGCTGATGAATTTCTTCTGTAGGTATAATTATAAATATGATAGCTTATAGAATCTTTGAGTTAGAGCAAACCTGAGGTCATCTAATCTAACTAATACCTAAAGGATAAATACTCTCTATTATATTCCTATCACATGGGGATTTTTTAAAAAAGTAGAGTATCAGATGTGTGCATGTGCGCGCGCGTGTGTGTGTGTATGTGTGTGTGTGTTTGGGGTGGAATTAGGGCAGGAACAAAAAGACTATTGTCAGATGCATTTATTTCATTTGGTTTAGGAGCACATGAAACTGATTCTTCCAGTTCCAAGGAAACCACCTGATTTTATTCAGCATTCATCTTCCACACATCATGTTGCATCCACAACACTGCCGTCTTGTATTAGCCTCAAAAAATGGTTACCTTGGATTCAGCTTAACTGCCCTTACTTTCTGCATACAGAGACGAAGGTGTAAGAAGATGAGATGACAAGCGTTTTGCTTTTGTATTAGGGATTTACATTGTATCTGTTGGGAAAATAGAACATACATAGAATCCGAAACCAGTCTGCAGGTCTGCTATTTTTGTTAAGGTTCAATCCATCTTGGATGTTCAGGTGTCCTCTAGTAAATCAATGTGTTTCATTTCTTTAATAGGCTGAAAACTGATTACTCTGCTTAATTACCCAGGACATTAAAAGAAATCTATTTACAGTAAAGCTCCATACAGCACTGCTCTTTTCTAAAATAATATGGCTGCCATTAAACTATGCACAGTGCTGTTTAAATGCAGCACTGTGTGGCTAATTAGCCAGTGTGCAGTCTATCTCCAAAAGCCAATGAATGCCCTGCAGTACACAAGCCTTTTCCCAAAGCTGTTCTTAAAAGTTATATTAAGCAGCTTAGGCACCATAAACATGGCATATAAAAAAGAAAAAGGTCTCTTTATTCCTCCATTTCTCCCCCTACCTCACCTCAAGATAATAATGGGCCAATGAAAAGATGTTTTAATTAAGAATAGGATAACTCAAAGGATTTTGCTGTTTACTTATTTTCTCTTCTGCATTAGAATGTCTATGTATGTGTGTATATGTGTACATATGTATAGCAGGCAGGGGCAAGGATCCAAGGGCTGCTCTGTATCCATTATTACAGATATTACAATTTAGACCAAGCTCCCTGAGAGCAGGGAGTTTTCTTTTTTCTTTCTTTTCATTCCCTGAACTTTGAGTAATGTCTGACACATGGTAGCTATTTAATAAATGCTAGCTGACTGATGGATTAATGATCTTTCCAGTTCATTCCTCCTCCTGCCTCTTCTGTTCAGATGATCCCTTCCACCTCTTTCCAACCTATAATGAAGATTCTGACCCTGGGTTCCTCAGCTCTGATAGGTGAGCTTCTTTCTTATCTTGTCAGACAGCAGACCTCCTTGCCATTTTTTGGGGGGAGAGGCATCCAAGACAGCGATTTAATCAGGAGGGCTATGAAAGTGCCTGGGCCAAAGTAGAGGCACTCTATAAGAGACTTTGAGCGAAGTCCTTTCCCTGTCTTTTGTATACAAATAAAGATTATCTCATGTTTGATGCCTTGTGACCCTGAGCACTTGTTAGGGTAACTTCCCTCTTTGGTGACATGCTATATCCTGACATTCTTAGGTGGGACAGACAAGCCAGATTTATAAGATAAATGAGTTGATGGCAACTTTTTTCCTTTGGGGGGGGTGCACGGGGAGTACAAGATAATAATTTCTCAGAGTTCTCCTAGGTAACAGTGAATGAACAAAAGAAACCCATGAGATGCACCCCCTCAAAGTGTTACCAGTTCTTCATGTCAAGAAGGCATTGGCACAAAGGCTAGATTTTAGACTGTTCCTTGTCCATGCCATTCCCAGGACTCTATATCAGTTCTTAGCCAGCTCCTATCATGCCATGTCCCTCTTCCCACCACACTTTTCTATGTTGTCTCATCTTTTCTCATTAGAATGTAAGCTCCTTGAGATCAGGGATTATCTTGGTACTTCTTTGTATTTTCTTGCTTGTATTAGTTTTATAAATGTTCACTTTCCCTGTCTGTGTCCCTGCCTCTATCCTTTTCTCTTTCTGTCCCTATCTCTGTCTTTATTCACACATCTATCCGTAGAGGATCGTGTGTGCAAAGGATAAGGAAGGGGAAAGAAACGTAGTGTAAAATATTAGGGCTGAGAGGGAATCAAATATTATTAAAGTCAACCTCCTCATCTTTCAAATGAGTTAACCCACTCATTTTATAGAAGAGATCAGGGGAATCAGGTGCCTAAAATCAGACATACAATGGTAGAGCTAGGGATGAGAGGAAATTGACAAATTCTGTTTCAACTTGGATTACTTACTTCTAAAACAAACATTATAGCCTAAAGATACAATGGAGTTCTCTTCCTGTGTCCTAATTCCTCCCCAGAAATCTGAAAGGAGAAATCTGGAAACCTTCATTTAGTTCTTATATAACACTTAAAGTGTTGTATAAATTGTGAGTTATCCTTACTATTACAATAATTATCATTTTGCCCCAATAAAATTCCTTGGTCTAACCTGAGGTATGTCTCTGTCATAAAAATATCCCAAGGTCATTTTTACCATTTCTTTCCCCCGACTTATTTCACTAACTTGTGATGCATGCCTATTTTGTTGCTTTTCAGTCATTTTTCAGTTATGTCTGACTCTTCTTGATGCCATTTGAGGCTTTCCTGGCAAAGATATGGGAGTACTTTGCCATTCACCTACTCATTTTACAGATGAGAAAACTGAGGCCAACAGGGTTAAGTTACTTGCCCAGGGTCATATAGCAAGTGAGTGTCTGAGGGCAGATTTGAATCCAGGTCCTCTTGACTCCAAGTCTAGTATTCTAACCATTGTACCACCTAGCTGACCCTTTTTTATCCTGGGGCTTTCTCTAATGGGATAAAAGGCATCCCGTTTGAAAAAAAAAAGGGGGGGAAAGAAAGAAATAAAAATGAAAAAAATATTAAAAACTAACATTAATTACACATTTGGAACCATGGTTACTTTGAACTATTAAAACAATTTTAATAGGCAAACAGAAGGACCTTCTATGATTATTTGTGTTTGTTACCAAGTCAACACATTTCTAAATCAATTGGCATTTTCCTGTTTGAATAATATATTTGAGAAAGTATATTATAAAACAGTTTTTGGATTTTGATACTCATGGGAGTTGGTTTATTGTTGTCGTTTGTACTCCATGAGGACCAAAATGACATTACTATGTCAGAGTCAAGGTTCAGTTTGTCTGACTGTGGCTGATCATATTAATATAAGGTTGGAAACCTATACCACAGGTCAGACACAAATAGCCCATATGAACATTTGGAGTGGAGATGTCACTAAATTCACACATCTCATATTTATTTTGAACTACTGCAATTCTGTTTTGCTCATAGAGCATAGCACTTTCTTTGATGTGAACACATCATGCTGGGCAGTCCTGTGCCAGCAGCTCCCATGTCTCAAAATGGATTCCAAAGTTTTTCAGAGAGATCGTGAGAGTGTCCTTGTATCTCTTCTTCTGATTTCCATGTGAGTACTTGCCTTGTATGAGTTCTCTATAAAACAGTATATAATCCTAAGCTTTTTCTGAAGGCACACTGGCTCTCAGGGAGATGACCATCTTCCAGGTGAAGGATCAGTCTATTGTGGAGAACTCTGTCAAGAACCTTGCCAGCAATGACTAAGAGAAAGTCCACCCCACCCTGTGATTTTCAAAAGTTAACTTATTTCCTCTTCCTTTATAGAGAAGGACAATGGAGGTATCTTTGAACTCCTGGGAGATAATATTATCTTGCCATATAACCCAGAAGATTTCAGTTTTTGTATTAGAAGTGGACTCCCTGACTTTTAAATCTCAGCTGGAGTAGAATCAGCACCAGGTGCTTTGCCATACAAGAAAAGCCTATTAGCCTTCTAAACATCTTCTTCAGTTGGAAGTTTGGCTAGAGAGGGATTGCTTTCAACCTGAGGTATACAGTCAATGACTTCAGCATTGGTTGTTGATGGTCTGTTGAAAATGTTATGGAGGTGTTCAGCCCATCTTTCCAGAATCATATCCTTATCACTAGTCAATGTGGCTCCATAAACAGTGAGTAGTTGAGATGCACTGAAGGTCTTTGGTCCATAAATAGCCTTCAGGGCATCATAAAAACTCTTTGGATTATTATTATCAGTATAAAATTGAATTGCATCTGCCTTCTTTCTGAGCCAAAAATCCCACATCTCTTGAAGCTCTAAGTGGTCCACAGTGCCTGCTTCCACTGCCTCCATGTTCCATTTGGAACAAATTGTTCACACCCATTTATTCTGCTGGGAAAGTTTTCACATGCTTGGGGTAGACTTTCCCTAATTCACTAACAGGTTAGAGGTCCCTCTGTTACCCTCAACCTGGTTTAGCCCATCTGCCCGAATGACTTATTAAGGTGTGGCTACCGTACCTGCTATAGCTTCTTGGAGCCACAGGTGAGATTTGGGGGGCATGTGAACAGCAAAGATGGAAAATAGCCCTGAAAATGGCTTGGTAACCTTCACATCAGACATACTAGTCTTCCCTAAATACCGGTACACCCCTCATTTGAGTTGCTGAACTATTTGCCAACTTCCCTTATTCAGATTTTCTCTAGCAGATTTCTCCTAAAGGCATTCTCCCCCCACCCAAATCTTCAGTCTCTATTATTTTCTTTGGTGATATGTACAAAAATACTGATGTCTTCCACATGCTTAAAACCTCACAGTATCCTATCATCCCCTCAAGCTATTTTCTACATTTATCCTTCCTTTTTCACACCAAAGATCTAGAGGAAAAATTGTTTAAACTCACTGCTAATACTTTCCTCAGTGTCATCAGTCCTCTACACTTTGGAATCTGGCTTCTGACCTCATCACTCAACTAAAGCTACTGTCTCCAAATTCACCAAGGGCCTCTAAATTTCCTAATCTAAATCCCTCTCCCCAATCCTCTTCCTTTTTGATCAATATTAAGCACTCTCACTTCCTGGTTACTTTCTCTTCTCCAGCTTTTTATGATATGGTTATCCCATAGTTTTCCTACTTATCAGACCAATCCTTCTTGTCCCTTCTGTTGGGTCATTATTCATACCATGCCCTTGAACTTTCCCTGCCCTCCAATGCTCTGTTCTCTCTGCAGTTTCTTACATGGTGGCTTCATTAAGACCCATGGATTTAATTTGCATCTCTTCAAAGATATACTACTCCCAGATCTATGTATGTGATCCTTATATCTCTCTCAAACTCTAGTTCTAAATTATCAACTGCCTATAAGATATTTCAGACTCTTATAGATATGCCAAACTCAGAATATATGAAACTGCACTCATGTTTTTTTTTTCTCCTTTTTCTCACAAATCCATCTGTCTTCCAAATTTCCCTGTTTCTGCCTAGAGGACTACCATCCTCTCAGTTACCCAAGTTTAAAACTTGACTTTGTCCTTGGCTTTCCACTCTTCTTTACTATGTACATCCATTTACTTGTCAGATTTTGTCATTTATGCCTTTCCAACATCTCCCTGTCTCCCATCCCATCCCTTCTCTCTACTCACACAACCATTAATATAGTTCAGGCTTCATCACTTCTCATTTGAACTATTTAAATAGCTTTCCAACTTCAACTCTCCCCATCCTCTCTACAATTGCCCCCTGTAATAATTATAGCCTTATTTTCAATTTCTTGGGCAATTTCTAATTACAACCTATTGATAAAAAATAAGTGTGGTTTCAGGGCTGACCTGATGTCTTAGGGCCACATGAAGCTGTGTAGGGTTTCATAGAAAGCCCTTTAATTAAGCAAGACTGATAAAAAAAAAATTCCCATTATAGAATTAAATAAATGTTGTCATATTTTTTTAATTCACCTATAAACTATTAAAGGGATGAAATCATTGACATTTGCCTATTCTGTTAGGCTTATTGAAGAATTGAAAGCTTACATGGCAAATATCATTATGACCCTTGTTAGTGACACTCTTGGATTCTGACTCTTCCTCTTTGTCATATTGGGTACCCTTAATTTATTTCTTCTCAGTGGTGGAAGGGGAAGGTAGTGTCTTTTAAGTAGGAAATGTTTGAATACTTTCCTGACTTTTTCTCAGAATTTAGGTGTTGCCACTCATCTGTTCATGTTTTTGAGCCCTATTCCAGCTTCTGAGATTAGACACGTATTAGCTATGTGACTGTGAGTCCAAGAATGTGCTAGGAGACCACTCATAATGCTCTGGAGATCCAATTGTTAAATTTTCAGTGTGAGAATGTATACCTCAGGGATGGCAAGCACTACAAATCAGGGCTTGATTTAAGAAAGTGGTAGAAAAAATAATAATATAATTTAAATTTAAATTGTATTTATGTGTGTATGTGTATATACATACATATGTATACATATATGTGTATATGTGTATACATACACATATTTCCAGACAGTGGATTGTTAAACATTTCCCAATATACCTCTGTTTTGGCCAATCACTTCACCTTTTCTGATTTCATTTTTTTTCACATCTGTGCAAAAAAAAAAAAAGGAGTGTCAGATTGAGATGATCTGTATGTTCCCTTCCAGCTCTGATCACCAATAAGTTGTCTAAGAAATTAAGCTCCAATGTCAGTCAATAAGCATTTTTAAGTACCTACCCTGAACCAAGCAAAGTGTTTCAATTTAGGTATTTGTAGAGTTTCGCAAGCTTATAGGATAGGGCCTGGAGAATCACAATTAACTAAAGAGAGATGGGACATCTTCTGCTCTGCCCTCTTCCAAGTGTCCAAGCACAGATTTCTGATGTGCATAATGCTTCCCAAAAGGCATTGAGAGTTTTTTCAAGGTTTACTGAAAAGTACTTAAAGTTCTGACAGGTACCGAGATCAGCACTTTTTTTCTCTTCATAGTCTGACCTGTGTGCATATGTCCCATACTTAGAGCCTTGACTGATTGAGGCAACATTCCTGTTAAATTTAAGAAAGCTTGTTTGCTTTCATCACTGCAAACATTTGCATATATATGCAAATATATGTAGAATATTAATAGCTATATTTGTGGAGTGTTTATGAAGAGAAACAATAATTTGACATTTTAAGTAAGAAGCTATGTGGTAGGCTGAATGTTAGCAGATAATATATTATTGGTGGAAAACCGAACCTTTTTTTTTCCCCCCTTGGTAAATTTGCTCTCAAGGAGATCTAGTTTAGGTGCTTTGAAGTTTCATTTACAAATAGCCTGAGGGCCTAATTTTTTATTTATTCCTTTTTATTTTTTTTCAATGAAAGAGCCCATTTGGAATTACAATTTGGCCTTACAAAGGCTTACATAAATGTTGGGTGGATTTTATGTATGCATATTTCCTACGCAAATGATTTTCAAAGCTCACAGAGCTCTGAGTTAAATGCAATAACTCTTTACATGGCTCTGAAATGAGATCAGAGATAGATGCAATTTTCTCCTGCCACCAATTCATTTCTTACACAGAAGTCCCCTGAGTGTCATGTTTCCTTAGTACATGAAAAAAACATTTTTTTTTCTATCAGCATCCTATTATTTTCCACTATGTCATAGGAAACCATGTATCCTTGAACCTTGTAATATGCATTGTTTTGGAGAAGTTTGACTATTATAGTCAATCAGCATCTGTGCTATGGGGTATTTGTATCATTTTGCATCTGTGTGTGTGGGTGTTTGTGAGTGTTGGGTTTTTTTTTTTTGTATGTATGTATGTATCAGAATAAGTTGTATCCTTTGCCAGCTTGAGTGATTATTCACTCATGTAATTCAGCTTCTACTTTTCAAAAGTCAAGTCCTATTTTTGCCAATGCATTTGACCCCTCCTTTAGAGCCATCAGTGAGGCTTTTGGTAGGAAGCCCAGAATGAAAATGATTTCTTTCATACTATCAGAGGTAGGAAAACACATAGTTTACTTGAGAGAGAGGAAATTGAATGGATCTACACATAGATCATAGAGTTAGAAAGAAATCATTATTTAGCCATTTTTTTGCCACATTGATTTTATTTTATTTTATTTTATTTTCTTATGTTCAGGACTTTGAAGACCACCCAGCCCCTTTCTATTTTCATTTATTGGGCTTGATTAATAGTAATACTTAATGGATTCTATTAATATGCTGACACTTTTGGGAATGATTTCATTAAGTTTGGAACTCGGTTCAGTGATGCAGACTGAAACTGATGAACAAACTCCTATAACTCTGTTTCTTATCTGACAGTTTTCTCATAATCCTTCTATTGAGGATACAGTCAATGCACTGTGAGTTTTCCTTTTGTTTTAGTATCACAGAGGTTGTGAATTGTGCCATAGCCTATCTGTATATTTTGTTGTTGTTGAATTGTTTTTCAGTCAAATCCTATTCTTTGAGACCACTTTAGGGGTTTTATTGGCAAAGACATTGCCAATGATTTGCAATTTCCTTCTCCAGCTCATTTTACAGATGTGGAAACTTAGGCAAACAGGGTAAAGAGACTTGCATAGGGTCGCACAGCTAGTAAGTGTCTGCGGTTGAATTTGAGCTCAGGAAGATGAGTCTTCCTGACTTCAGGTCCAGCACTCTAACCACTCTGCCACCTAGCTGCCCCAAAATATTATTCATTGTCTAACTATTTTATATATATATACATATATATGTATATATGTATATATACACATATATATGTATATATATGTATATATGTCTAACTATTTTATATATATGTGTCTCTCTCTATATATATGTCAGACATATATATATGTCTAACTATTTTATATATATATGTGTCTAACTATTTTATGCATATATATGTCTAACTATTTCATGTATATATATGTCTAACTATTTTATATATGTGTCTATATATGTTAGACATATATATATGTCTAACTATTTTATATATATATGTGTATATACAGAGAGAGAGAGAGAGAAGAGACAGACAGACAGATCGACAGAAAAAAGAAAGAATGGAAGGAAGGAAGAAAAAGACTGTGAGCTAGGCATTAAACTCACTGAGAAAAGAACAAAATTAATATAATAATTAATTAATTAAAAATAATAAAATAAATAATAATTAAATTATTACATATATTATATATTATTATATAATACTATATATAATCCTTCAGTAATTATGTGACCATTTCCCTTCCTTTTCTGACAAAAATATTTTCAATAATTTCATTTAATTAATTAATTAATTTTCCTCTTCTTTTCTCAGTGAGTTCAATGCCTAGCTAACAGTCTTTTTCTCCTCCCCAATTCCTGTTTTCATACTTTAACATACATATTTATACTCTCTCAAATACTCTAATTCCACAGCTTACATATTTTCCCTGACCTACTCCTCCACTCCCAACTCAGCTAAACACAAATGCAGACATACTCTAGACCTTGCCATCACCCACAAGTCTTCTTAAAGGTATCTATGTAGTGTAATCAATAAAACTCTGATCCTACAGTCAAGAAGATGTGAGTTCCAATCCAGCCTCAGATACTTACTAGCTATTTGACCTTTGGCAAATCACTTAACTCACTTTGGCTCTATTTCCTAATCTGTGAAATGAGCTAGAGAAGGAAATGGGGATAATTATAGCATCTAACTCCCTGATTTGTTGTAAGGAACAAATGAGATAATATTTTAAAGCATGTAGCATTGTGCCTGGCACATAGTAGACCACACACACATACACATACACACACACAACACACACACACACACACACACACACACATCTCCCTATGCCTTGCAATCCTTAATCCTCTTATTCAATTAAATTGTGACATCTGATCCCTCCACCTCTCAGTTTATTTCCCTGCCATCAACCCATACACTGGTTATACTCTCATTCCTTTCCCATCTTGACCCTTTGATGAATCATTTCAACTCTACACTCTCCTCTGCCCTCAAGAGTTTTGTCCACTCATATCAGAAATCTTGCCATAATGAGCCTCAGTTTTGGATTACTCCCAGCATCTGGTGTCTTTGATCCTACTTACATTGTTGAATAAACTTGGGGGGAAAACCCCACAAAACATGCTGCTTGCTTCCACTACCAATTTATGTTATATAATTTTTACTGTTATATAATCTTTATTTCACTTTATTAGACATCATTTCATACCTCCTGAATTAATTCACAATTCTACTTACCATGGCAGCTTTTCCAATTTTTTTTTATATCTTCTCAAACCTTCTATGGCTCTCCTCATCCCACTCTTTCAGTTGAAACCCTTGCCTCATATTTTACTGAAAAATGTGAAGCAATTCACTGATAATTCCTTCTTCTCCTTTCCTCTTTCTCTTGTATCACTTAGATACCTTCCCCTACTACCTTCTCCTTCCTCCTGTCTCACATGAAGAGGTGGTCCTCCTTCTTGACAAGAAATTATATATATATATATATATATATATATATATACATGTACAAGTTATCCCATTCCATTTCTTTTTCTCCAGTAGATAATCCCCTTGATAATGTTCACTCTCTCATTAATCTTCAATTTCTCCTTATTGATTGGTTTTCTATTGCCTAAAAAGACGACCATGTCTCTTCCTTCCTCAAAACACTTACTTCATCCTTCCATCCCTGCTAGTTATCATTCCCTATCTCTTCACTCTTCTTTGGCTCAGCGCCTTGAAAAAGTCTCCTATAATCTGTGCTTCCATTTCATTTTCATTCATTCTTTTAAAATGAATAAATAATATTCATCTAAGGACTTCCCTATCTCTATATCTCTTACTTGTGTGATGATAAAGATGTGGTCTGAATTTCTGAATTAGCACTGTGAAACCAGCTGCCTATACTAATAACTCAGTTCTTTGGAGACACTCAGTGCTTGATGAAGATTTGTTAAGTGAAGAGATGTTGCATAAATGAAAGAACAATGATTCTGACAATCATATCTGTTACAGAAAATAATATGTGGTAGGGCATCTGTACTGTAGTCCACATGTATATAGAGTTACTTATATGTCTCATTCAATTGGCCCAATAATACAGTAAGATTGGTGTATTTATGTAAGTTCCTTAAGCAAGGAACATTTGTGACCAGGCAACAAATCATGGCATCAAAGGATTTAGAAATATAAGGGACATTTAGAAATCCTCTACTTCAACCCTTTAAGTTCACATGTGATAAAAATAGTCAAAATATATGGAAAGGCAGTTTTCAGATGAAATAATCAAAGCTATCTGTAGTCATATAAAATGCTTTAAATCACGATTTATTAGAGAAATGCAAATTAAAACGACTCTGAAATACTACCTGGCATCTATAAGATTGGCTAATATAACAAATGCTGGAGGGCATATGGCAAAATAGATACATCAATGCACTGTTGGTGGAGTTGTGAACTGGTTCAATCATCCTGTAGAACAATTGGAACTATGTCCAAAGGGCTATAAAACTGTGCATACCCTTTGACCCAACAATACCACTACTAGTTCTATATCCCAAAGGTATCAAAGAAAAAGGGAAAGACCTATTTGTACAAAATTCTTTATAGCACCCCTTTTTTGGTGCCAAAGAATTGGAAATTAAGGGAATGTTCATCCATTAGAGAATGGCTGAACAAGTTGTAGTATATGATTTTGATGGAATACTATTGTGCTATAAGAAATGGTAAGGGGTGTGGCTTCAGACAAACCTGGAAAGATACATCACCAGGAGAATATTGTACACAGTAATAGCAATGTCGTAAGGATGATCATCTGTGAAAGACAGCTACCCTGATTAAAACAATGATCCAAGACAATTCCAAAAGACCCATGATGAAAAATTCTATTCACATCCAGAGAACTGATGAACTCTGAATGCAGATTGAAGCATTTTTTAAACTTTCTTTGTATTTCTTGTTTTATATATGTGTTTTCTTTTTCAATATGGCAATATGGAAATGTTTTGCATGAATTCACATTTATTATTTAATATCACTTTGCCTGTTTTCTCAAGGGATGGGAGAAGGGCAAATGGGAGAAATATAATTTGGAACTTGCAATTTTGAAAAAAAATGTTAAAAATTTTCTATAGGTAAATGTGAAATAGTTAAAATAAATAAAAATATATTTTTAAAAAAAGTTTATTTATGATGAAACAGAGGCTTAGAGGGATTTAGTGACTTTTCAATTAACAAATGGCAGAACTGAGTTTTAAAATCAGATCTTTTGAATCCAATTCCAGTATTTTTCTTACTAAAATGTATTGTTTCTTTTCTTGTGGAGAACATTTATTTCCAAAACTTAATGGTGCATATTTTTACATTTTGTCTTAAATTTCAATCCATATTGAAGTGTCTGGGCACTATGACTGTTCTGGAGTCACCTTTGTGACTACCATAATTTGTGTCATTGTTGTTTTTACACTTTGCCTTAAGTGTTCAATAAATATTTTTGAAATTGGATTCAATTCATTAAATAGTATTGAACAAATATTGTGCTGGTACTATGGTTAAAAAGAATATATATATATGTGTATATATATATATATATATATCGAGAGAGAGAGAGAGAGAGAGTCTCTGTTCTTGAGGAACTTAGCATTTGTTGGGGATTCAGAGGCCACAATGCAAACAGAAGTAAATAATTCAAGGGATAGAGGGTACTAATAACTGCATAGATCAGGACAAGTCTCTAATAGGTTATGCCTGAGAGATTATTTCAATACTGGGATGTTAAAACAATGCATCAATGAAGTAATATTCTGAACCCTTTTTTTACGCATTACTGTATAGGGTTAGCACTATGGGTTTATTGGATCTGAGTCAAATAATTTTGGAGGGAAGTTAGTGGGGATCAAACAAATTCCCTCTTGTTCCTCTTAAAAATTCCATAGAAGTGGCATTTGATTAAAATGATGACGAAGAAAAACAAGAATGAGGAAATGGAGGTGGTGGGAGCAGGAAAGTATTAGCTTACCTTGTTTAGGAATGGCGGCATTCTTACATGCTAAGTGTTGTCATATTCTTTTGTGTTTTTGCTGGATCTTTCTCTTACTTTCATCTTTTAAAAGTATAAGAGAGGAGGAGTAGATACTTCTGGCTCCTTGTCTCCCTGATTTCTTTAACAAATGACTGAAACCTTGCTCCCAGGCAGTTGATGATTGCAGAATCTTATGGCCAGCTCTGTCCCTAAGGTTGCTGGGATTCCTATTGTTTTTCCCAGGGCCTACTTCAAAACTACTGAAAGAAGAAACCTGCTTCCAGTTTGGTTTCAATGTAAAAGACTGAATGAAGCCATTGCCTGATTACTACATATTTTGCTGCCTGAAATCCCATACTGAGTGTCATATGCTGCAATGGATGGAGCCATGTGTTTGAAGCTGGGAGATCTGAGTTTAATCCAATTAATTGCAACAAACTTTTATTATTAAATGTCTACTATTTTCACTGTACTTATTATTAGGGATACAAAGACAGATATTATAGTTCCTTTTATATAGTTCCTATTAGTATAGTGGGAGGATATGACATATAAACAAATAAATGTGATACAAAAGAGGATATGCAAAAGTACAAAAGAGGTCCAGAAGAAGTACTATAAAAAGTTTGAGGAAGTAGAGATTAATTTCCCAGAATTATAGGATCATAAATTCAGTTCTGAAAGGGACCTTAGATGGGATCAGAGGAGTTAAGTAGGTTACCCAAGGTCACAATGTTGGTAGGTTTCTTCATTGAGATTTGAACCCAAGTCTTCCTTATTTCAAATCCTGTGGCATATCCATTACCCCATATCTGGGGAGTAAACACGAGGGTAGAGATCAGGAAAAGCTTCATGTAGGCATTGTCATCAGAAGTGAACACTGAAATATGAGATTTTGAGAGGAGATGTGGAGGAAATATGCTCCAGAGATGATATTCAAATCCTGGCTTTGTCACTTATTAACTATATGTATTTGGTTAAATCTTCTAACTACTCTGAGCCCTAGTTTTCCACATCTGAAAAATATGGATAGGAAATATAAGCTTCTTCAGAGTCAGAGTTAAAATGAACCTTAGAAATTATATGGACCACCACTAAAGAAATTGAAACCAAGAGAGATTAAGTGATAATTATAGCTTCTCTGCTTAATTAATAGGGATATTTTAAGGATCAAAGGAGATATGTGTGAAAATAAACTGTAAAGTATCATGAAAAGGAAAGCCATTATCAATAGTAATATCATTATCATGATTATAAGTAGTTATTGACACCAAAAGCACGCTCACATTTGGGAAGAGGAAGATTGGAACTGTGGCTTTTGAATAATCCCAGCATGCATTTTACAAATGGGAATACTACCACCTAGGTTCAAACATAGGCTAAACTTTTTCTCCAAGTTTGTATCACTGTACTTTGTGTAAAGCACTGCTATTCCTTGATGAAATCAGAATGACCAGTTCCTCATATTTTGTGATTTAAGGTCTAAAAGGCTTTCCCTGACCCAGTATCTGAAAAGCCCACAATTAGTCACTTCTATTCATACATTGCCCAAGACAAGGTGTTGAAATTAGGCAATCTCCCTGTTGACTTCTGTAGGTAAGGACTTGAATTCTGGAGATTGAAGGGCAATCCTTATTTAAGCTTGAGGGACATGATCCAAGTTGGGAAGATACCAAGTATCAGCTGAAAAACAATGCTAAGCAGACACTTGGGTGTTCATCCCAAGGGACTGAGAGGTACAGGAAGATCAGTTGCCATAAAAGAGCTCTTGGGTCAATGAGTCTATACTAGGTTGAGAAGCCAAAATGCAGAAAAACATTAGACAATTGACCATTTTTTCCTACTTAATTGTTCAATGTATCAGTCTCTTATGATAGTTGCTTGAGTTCTTTTCCATTATCTGCCATAATGGGGTAAAAAGACCACTCCCCAAAATATATTACAAATCTGTTGGGAGCAATGTGAACAGTTCAAGAATAAGCATAGAGGCTCCTGTGTTTTCTACTTAAAGGTAAACCATCACTTCATATCTAATTTCTGGTATGTTTTGTTAATAAAACAAAGCAAAACAAAAAGTAAAACTAGGCTCTAGTGGCTATAGCCATACCCTCTATATTTCCTCTCAGGAAATTTCTTGAAATGACAGTCAAGGAAGGCTTCCCAGGACATTATCCAGGGTGCATTCTTGTGTTTGTATGCATATAGCCAATAATGCCTCAAGGGAGATCAATATATCCACAAAGTAACCACCACAATAACAACAATTATGATAATCATTATTATAAAATGTCACAGGGACAAATTTACTTCTCCACAGTTTTGATTCTTAGTAATTATTGTTCCCAGAAAGGATTCATGACAGGCAATTTCCTGTCCTCATTATAAACAGCACCTCTAGAATGCAGAAGTAGAATGAATGCTAATACTTCCAGACCAAAGATAACAAGAGCTTTGACAAGCTGGATAAAGTAATATATTATTCTCAAATTAAGATGGCAAACCTTGCAAGAAAGTCTGCGAAAGTTAGAAAATTGTGCTCCTTTTTATTGAGATAAGGGACCATAAACCTCTGAATTTCAAATACTATTCATTATAAGTATTGCAAGTGGCAGAATATTAAAGTTTTTGTTTTGTTTTGTTTAATAGAATGAGGCAACTTTCCAAAATCTGTGACCAAAGTAGAAGCTGATGTAGGGGTAATGTTATATATCAGGCAGAGCACTGGATTTGGGGTCAGGGAAATTATGTTTTCTTCTTGGCTCTGTTACTGGCTACCTATGTCAACTTAGGCAAGCTTAAACCTCAATTTCTTCTTGTCTGAAATGACCATTTGACTAGATTACCTCTAATATCTCTTCTACCCATAAATCCTTTGGCATTCTTTATCCCAGTAAAGACTTTCCCCTAATTCCCTTGAATTGCTTTTAATATGAAATAAATAAGTCTTTTGGATATATTTTTTTTTAAATTTCAAGGAAAACACAGTAATTTATCAGTGTATCCAACCTGAGTCCTGAGTTTCTTTACATACATGTGCATATGGAGGTACATAAAGAAATAGGCACTTAGTATGTATATTAGATGCTTATATACATATATTCATTGAATGCAAGTGTGTTAATAAAACAAGGATTTATATTCAGATAGAACTTAACTCCTACATACATATACACATACATAATATATACATATATACAAATGTCTGTGTGTATGAGTGGAAAAGAGAGAAAGAAAGAGATGTTAAGATGGAAGGAAGGAAAGAGAAGAAAGAAAGGAAGGAAGAAAACATTCCTCATTCATTCATTTTGGCAACACATCTACAACTAGTGTTATGGAGTTGTCTGAAGTTAATGAGAATTTAAATGACTTGTCCTTGGCAAAATACTTTAGTTTTACTATATTGAATCTTTTGAAGTAGCCTCCATGCTGTGGAACTAAAGGTATTGAATGTTTAATTATGGATATATTAAAGAGCCTTATCTGAAACAAGTGCTATTACAAAACACACTGAGTCCTTTAAAGAGAGAAACTTTTCATTCCCCCTGCCCTATCTGTATAGCTCTGTAGGACCTCTCTATAGTAATCATTTCCTTTCTCTTTTTTACCTTCAAGACTTCCTTTTTTGCAGGCTCCTTCCCCTCTTCCCCATAACTTGATAACCCCAGCATGGTATTGACAGTTAGTAAATAACTAGCAACATGGGTTGTGGGAGTAGACTGATGAGAATCATTTAGAATAATAGGTAACAAAAAAATCTTAGTCTACTTCTCAGATGTTTTTAGTCAATTTAAAGACTATTGTCATTCATTAATTTATTCATTCAGTAATTCATTATTAGGCTTCTATGCACTAGACACCTTACAGAATACAAAAATATTGTTAAGACCTGGTCCCAGCTGCTTTGTCTATTCTGGGTGAAGAGGAATATATATGTATGTATGTACGCACATATATGTATACATGTATGCATTTGAGTATGTATGTGTGTCCACATACATATGCATATCGTGTATGTATATGTGTGTATTTATATATGTGTCTATGTATGAGTGTATATGTATTTGTATAAATACATATACACTCACATAATTTTCAATACAATACAGTGCATGATAAGTACTCTATAAGTGACATTTCTAGTACCTGTGAAAGGATATGGAAAGATCATTTCTATTTCCAGTTGTAACTTCCTGACCTTACATAAGAGGTAAGATTTAAAATTTAAACATGAAAGATGCACAGGATTCACAAAGGAAAAACTCAGCAATGCATTAATTTATCTGTTATGAGTGGCTATTGCCTCTCTAGCACATTTTTGCTCTTCTCAAGCTTCCTAAAAATCATCACTGCCTCTTTCACTCTCAACAAAATGACCTTGCCTCCTGCTTAACTGTGAATATTGTGACCCTCTAATTTAAGCTTATCAACTAATTCTATACACTCCAAAACATATCTCATATCTTCTCTTTCTTCCATTCTCTCCTTTGTTCTATCTATATCCAAGCAATAGGCTTATCTCTTTCTTGCTAAGACTGAGCCCTTCATTGATCCTTTGAATCTATCTCATCCTACCTCATTTAACATTCCATGAATTTTTCTATGAAAGTGAGCCTGTGATATGACTAAGATGCATAGGAAAAATTAAGAAAGATGGACAAGAGAGGAAAGATGACACATATAGTACCATGACACTTACAGATTAATGAGTACATAGAGTAAGGGGAATGAATGTCACACAATGTGTTGATATTTCTTATAATCTCATGGAATCAATAATTTCTGTTTATTCTGATTCTCCCAGAGACTACTGCTTGGGTAAGGTTTTATAATTCTCTCCAATTATTCTTGCAAGCCATTCTTTCAAGCCTCCCTTTTGTTTTCTGACTCTTTCCTCTAGCTCACTTACTTCATTTATTTAAAAAAAATCTTTTAAAAAATCTTGCTATATTTTTTCTGGGAATTCTGGTTGACCTTGTTGTTGACCTGTGTGTGTGTGTGTGTGTGTGTGTGTGTGTGTGTGTGTGTGTGTGTTTTAGGCCAAGGCTCTATACACTTCTGGAGGGAATGGCTTAGTCTTGTTTGGTCCTGATGTGAATTATCTGGGGTTCTGCTACTGTTACCTCCATGTGTTTAATATTGTATTCTCCAAGGAGCTCAGGAGTGACTAAATCTAGGGACCTGAAAACTCTAATTGGACCCTAAGTGGTCTGATCTAAGGCAAAGTCTAATAGCTGCCCTCCTTATCTGAGCTTTGCAAAATCCTGACCTAAGTTTGGGTCTTGGTGACACAGCTATTGTCTGAGAGATCCTGTAGACAGACTGCTGCTGCCCTTAACCCTGGTCAACCATCTGGAAATATCTGCAGGTTTAGAGTTGTAGAATTGGAGGCTTCTCCTTGTCCTGAGTGTACTTCCCTTGTGTCTCAGTTGTAGGCCTCAGATTGGGCTGGAGGTAGGTGTAAATCCAAAATACTGTACTGCAGTCGGAGCCACACAGTCACTGTTAGCTTCTCTTCCTACTCTTTGCCCAGTACACAGCCTTAGGCCATGTCTAAGATGGATCCACCTGTGTTTTTGCCCTTGTATGAAGCCTATTCAGAGATCCCTGATTCTGTCCAGGCTGGATGTATGACACAATTCTGGGGTTAGAACCATATATTTTCTATTAGGCATTTATTCATGCTCCCTGAACAGATCAAACGCTGTCCTAACTAAATTCATGACCACTCATCCCATGAAGAGTGTCCAGTGTCCGGGCTGAATGAGATGCCCTCCCGGATAGACTTCATAAATCCCAGTGTCAACATAAGTCTTTCTCCTAATGTTGACCTGTTCTGGAAAAAATGACTTTCTGTGATTTTCTTTGGACTTTCTTGATCACTACATGATCTAATACTCCTTCTGAATATTTGTTGGAGGAGTTACAGGGAAGGGTTGGGCTTTACTGTTTCCTCCTACTTTAATATCTTTATTGATTGGCACTCCATCTCTGTTGGGGAATCCAATGGGTATATTCCATGCTAGGCACCGGGTCTATACAAAGAGAAAAGTGAAAGTCTCAGTTCTGAAGAATTTATATTGGATTGGGGGAGATAGCATGCACACATATGGGTATATACAAAATAATTATGAGATGATATT
Organism: Vombatus ursinus; assembly: GCF_900497805.2. Lineage (NCBI taxonomy): Eukaryota > Metazoa > Chordata > Mammalia > Diprotodontia > Vombatidae > Vombatus > Vombatus ursinus. The sequence continues at coordinate 28,468,225 of NW_020954596.1, read as the reverse complement.
TTGAGGGAATGAAACAAATGAAAAGATATAAACATAGGAGATATAGTATTGTATATGAATAATGTTTAGAAAGCCAGTTTGACTAGACTATTTAGTATCGCAATATGGGGCAAAGCATTTTGGAACTAATTAATTAGTGAAAGCTCTATATACCTAAGAAGACGACAAAATTTTAAAGTGAATGAATATTCAAAGGAGAATTTGATCAAGTCATAGTCAACTGAGAAATAAAACTAGCAGGTTCTGTGTGACCAATGGGCATTTTGTCTAGGTCTATGTGAAAACAGCAACAACAACAAAAACATTGGATCATCAACTGAATTTTATTGACTCATCGTCAGTTCACTTGATCTCACAGAGAACAGTTGATCCCATGACTGACTCAGTCCAAAGAAGTTGATTGTCTAACCACTTATGGACACAACCATCATTTTCTCAATCCTGACAAAAATACAAAATATTTGTGGGAGGGGATGGAATTTCTGGGAAGGATTTCTGCCAGAAAAAAGTCAAATATTAAAATGTGAATTAACCACATTTATTTTAAATGAACATAGTGACTTTTTACATGTATGAATATTTACAATATTGAATATTGATTAAAGTTTGATGTGTTTTTAGCACTTTAGTTGTTCAAGAAATTCATGAATTCATCAATGTAGGTTATTTTTGCCATAACAGATTCTAACACCATTACAATTTAGTGGATAGTTTCATGAGTCACTGTGCCTCCTCCCTCCCCCACCAAAGAAAACCCCAAATGACCCTAGTGACCAAGTTTCCAGTAATAAACCTCTTTGGTTATCTGTTCTGATTCTTAGGAGACAAACACAGAATCTTGGCATGACCTTTGAAAACCTCAGTACCACTCTGGCCTTTCATTGGGTTTTAGTTAAAAATACTTAGCATACACATATGCCATGGACATATAATATATAAACATATAAGTACACACATATATATACACATTACATACATACATGCTTTTGACAAATTTATTTACATAATGCTTCATTTTTAGGGAGGAGGGGTATCTAGATATGTAATTTAATTGGTGTAGAGGAATCTAGATGTGGTAACTCCTTCCATTGAGGCAGAATAATAACTTGTCTGTAATGTATATAGTGAGTCTTCTGGGGCACTGGGAGGTTAGGTGAATTACCTAGAGTTATAAGACTCCTATGTGTCTGAGGCAGAAAATGTACAGTTATCCCTTCCACATCATGGGGGGAGGGGGTAAAGGATGTGGTGCCCATGGGATCTGGAAAATCAGGATAAAATTTTTTGGCCCTCCCTATATACCAGAGAAGACATCTGATTTTTTTTTCTTTTTCATTTATAAGGTGTTTATAGTGCCTTATTATAAAATTTGGGTTGATATTATATAATACTCTACATATATTTTATGCATTTCTGAGTTTCTAAACTTTTTTGTGTTATCTACTGGCCATCACACGTCATCTGCAGCTTCCACAAAACTTCCCCCAAATTCCCATTTAATTTGTTATGTTGACCTGTGATAAATCTAAACAGTGCTGGGGAAAGTTGTGATATGGAAGGGTAAACTGTAGTCTTTCTGACCCCAGTGTTAGACCTCTTTCACAGAGCCATGCTTCCCCTCAGTGAATATACAAATACATGCATACATGCATCCTACATGCATACATATGTATATACATACAATCATGTATATAGTGCACAATTTTATACATTCTAGAAAGAAAAAAACTAGTGGCATAGGAGAAACATAGTGAGAGTGGATGGCACAGTGGACAGAAGATTGACCTTGGAGTAAAAAAGAGTTGCATTCAAGTTCCAAGTTCCCCCAACACACATAATAAGACATTTAAAACTCTTGGTGCTCGAGGCAAATTTCTAAGACTATAAATTGAAGAAAAAGTTGTCAATCTGCATCTATAAAGGAGGTTTCCTATCCTGGGGGTTCTCTATCCAGAAGTGTCAACTTTGCTACCAGAAATATTCTTAGCAGCCCTAACAAGATTAAAATGTAATTGGGGGATGTTTAACAACAACAAAAAAAAATAAAAAAAAAACTATACAGCATAGATAATATTAAGCTGTGGTTTTCTAAGTCAATAAGTGCCCACAGGGTTTGTTTCTATCTGTTTGACAACTCTGTTCTATTCTAAAGAATTAAGAGGTTCAGGTTCTAGTCTATAGTGAGAAACACATTAGACTTGGCGTCAAGACATCTGGATTCAAGTCCAGCTTCTGGCACTTACTGCATATTTAGCCTTTCTGAATCTCTATGTCCTAATATTAAAAAAAATAATAATACTTGGCATTTAATGGGAAAACTAATACCCATTGTAGAATTGGGAGAATGGATATAAAAATCCTTTGAAAACTTCAATGTGCTAAGTAAATGTGAGTCCTTATTAATAGTGGCACATAGAAAAATACGTAATATTAAATGTTACTATTGATTGTTAAATTGATTCAATAAAATCAGTCATTGATTTTACTAGGTCACTACTTAGGCTGAATTGTTTTATAATTAATGACATGATCATTTTATTATAATTAAATATTGTTTTCAGGCCACAACTTTCTCTTCATATAAATGTGAACACCTGAAATTCTCCCACCATGGAATTATATTTCCATCAAGTGACTTTTTATGGTGCAGTTGGTATTTTGCCTAAAATTTGAATCAGCCGTGTGCTGAGCCTGTGACATTTTTCAGCTCAGCAGTCTTTGCGCTCCTGGGCAATAATGGCTCCTAACAATGACATCACAGTGACTCTATTGCTGCCAGGAGACTAATGCTTACCACATGGGATGGTTCAGCCTCACCAAAGATTTCATCATTAGTAAACTGTCTTACTAGGGAAAGTTACATTTGAGGAAAACTGACAAAATATCCTGACACCCATCTTAATAAATTATACATATAGGAGCAAATGTGGAAACCATTTACTGAAGTACCAAAATCAAGAAAACGATATCCAAATATCACTTTGAATGCCCTGAGTAAAGATCTGTTTTATATTTACCTAAGTTTTTTTTAATTTAGACTTTTAGGAAAATCTACAGATTGCTTTTATTATTCATTAATTCAAATAGATGTAGTTTTCACAATTCCACTTTGAAACAGACTTTCCTAGCAATCTGCTCATAGCTTAGTGATCATGGTCAAAACAAATAATGCTAAAAATTTTAGCCAGTAAAATTTTTTAGAGTCATAATGGATGGCCAAATAGTATGGTGAGACCTTAGAAGTACTTTTCCCCCTCAACCCCTGCCAGACCCATACCTCCCTCCATCCACCCAAAGCATTGAAATATAAATGGACAGTAAGTTGGACAACATCTCCATTTTCAAACTCAATTCTTGTGCTCGTTTGATTCTTCTGCTGTCATAGAGATACATTCTTGGTTTTGAAAAGTCTCCTGCTTCCTAGTCAGGCTCTCTAACTAGATGCATGCTTACTGTAACTGGATTTCTCCCCCAAAAAGAATATATTAGACATTTAGTCAGCTTATCTGTCCAATAGAATACAATTTTTTGAAAACACCATAGGAAGATTTTATGAATGGCAAAACCATAATTAAAAGACCTTTTTACATGGCTGGAATAAATTTCCTTACCATATCCACCTGTAGAAATCTTTCCCTGTAAGGCTCAGCTGAGGAGCATGACTCCTCCAGAAACCTCCTTTCACTCCCCAGCTCAAAGTGTTTTCTGTCTCCACAGATTTTCTCATGATATTTTGTCTGGATATCTCTTTTATACCACTTATTGTGGATCAATCCAGTTTCTCACACATTCTGGCTATGTGATGCTGCAGATGTCATTTAGCTTCCCAATAGCCCAAGGCAACTGTCTAAAGCTATAAGTTGCAGGGTATTTGACTGATCTGCCCATGTAGAGGGAGTTGACTCTAAGGGAATTTCCTATGTGATAAAATCATAGGGCCAGACCATCCTACCTACCTACCTACCTACTTATGTGCCTATATTGCCTATCTGTCTAGCTATACATGCTATATGTCACAGCTTAACTTTGTATCCAAACATCCTAGCCTAATGACTTGCTTGAAGTAGGCACTTGATAAATATTTACTGACTTAATATATCGATTATTGATTAAGAACCTAATATGTATGAAGGATTGGATAAAGTGCTGGGCCTGAAGTCAGGAAGACATGAGTTCAAATCCAGTCTCTAACAATAACTATGTCACCCTGAGTAAGTCACTTAAGCTGTCTACCTCAATTTCCTCAAACTACAAGATGGGAATCATAATAGCAACTAATCCCAGGGTTGTTTTTTTTTTCTATTTTTTTAAGTTCAGATAAGATATTTGTAAAGCCCTTTGTTCTGTGGCTGTTACATGGAAGGTACTCATTTGATGTTTGTTTCTATTCCTTTCTTTCTCCTTGGACAAGCAAAATAGTAAAATAGTCTCTACCTTAATGAGGCAATGTGCATATATGTATATACAGATACATCTCAGAGATATTGCAGATTCAGTTCCAGACCACTGCAGTAAAGTGAATATTGCAATAAAGAGAGTCATTATGAATTTTTTGGCTTTCCAGTGCACATAAAAGTTATGTTTATACTATATTGCAGTCTATTAAATGTGCAATAGTATTATGTTTTAAAAAATAATGTATATACCTTAATTTTAAAAACTTCATTGCTAAAAAAAATGTTAACCATCATCTAAGCCTCCAATAGGTCAACATATTTTTGCTGGTGGAGGGTCTTGCCTCAATGTTGACCGATCAGGGTGGTGGTTGCTAAAGGTTGGGGTGGCTATGGCAATTTCTTAAAACAAGACAATAATGAAGTTTACTACATGGATTGACTCACTTGAGCACTTAGAGGCCATTGTGGGGTTATTAACGGGCCCTCAATATTGTTGTGTCAGATAATAGGGAAGTCTGAAAAGAGGAAGAGAGATGGGAATGGCTAATGAGTGGAGCAGTAAGAATACACACAACACTTATAGATTATGTTTGATGTTTTATATGGCTGGGTTTCATGATGCACCAAAACAGTTACAATAGTAAAATCAAAGATCATTGATGACAGATCACCAAAACAGATATGACAACAATGAAAAGTTTGAAATATTGTGAAAATTACCAAAATTTGACGCAGAGACACAATGTGAGCACATACTTTTGGAAAAAATGGTGCAAATAGACTTGTTCAATTCAGGGTTTCCATAAACCCTCAATTTGTAAAAAATGCAATATCTGTAAAGTGCAGTAAAGTGCAATAAAGTAAAGCACAATAAAACAAGGCATGCCTGTACTGTATACGGTAATGTAGGGGAAAAGAAGGCAACAGGAGACTGGGAAATCAGGAAAGCATTACTATAAAAAGTGGCAGATGAACTGTCTATAAGGAAAGAATTCTAAAGCATCAGTGAGGAGGAAGTGCATTTCAGGGATAGAGATCAGTCTTTAAAAGTGCATAGAGATCCTAGATGTATAAGAGGGATGGTAAAAAGGTCAGTTTGCTAGTACAATAGAGTATGTGACAGGGAATAATATGAAATAAGACTGGAATTGGAGGTTGAGTCCAGGTTGTGAAGGGCTTTAATTGCCACAAAAAGAAGTTTATATGTGATCCTAAAGTTGATAAGAGAGTCACTGGACTTTTTTGATAAGGGAAGTGGCATGGTCAGAAAGTGCTTTAAGAAATGACCTTAGCAGCTTGGTGGAAGATGCATGAGAAAAGGGGGGGGGGGTTGTTGTTGCTGTTGTTTGTCCTTCATTTTCTTATTTTTTTCCAATTTATTTATTTATTTTTAGTTTTCAACATTCGCTTCCACAGGATTCTGAGTTCCAAATTTTCTGCCCATCTCTACCCTCCCCCCACCCCATGACAGTATGCATTCTGATTACCCCTTTCCCCAATCTGCCCTCCCTTCTGTCATCCTCCCCTCTATATCCCATTTCCCCCTATTTTCCTGTAGGGTAAGATAGATTTCCATATCCAATTGAATGTGTATGTTATTCCTTCCTTAAGCCAAATCTGATGAGAGTAAGATTAATTCATTCTCTCTCACCTTCCCCCTCTTCCCATTCACTTCAAAAGCTTTCCTTGCCTCTTTTATGTGAGATAATTTACCCCATTCCACCTTTCCCTTTCTCCTTTTCCCAGTACAATCCTCTGTCATCCCTTAATTTTATTTTTTAGATATTATTCCTTCATACTCAATTCACTCCATGCCCTCTGTCTATACCTATTCCCTCCAACTACCTTAATAGTGAGAAAGATCTCATGAGTCACAAATGTCATCTTTCCATGTAGGAATATAAATAGTTCAACTTTAATAAGTCCCTTATGATTTCTCTTTCCTGTTTTTCACGCTTTTCTTGAGTCTTGTATTTGAAAGTCAATTTTTCTATTTACTTCTGGCTTCTAAAGAAAGCATTAAATTCCTCTATCTCATTGAATGACAATTTTTTCCCCTCATAGATTTTACTCAGTTTTGCTGAATAGGTAATTCTTGATTTTAACCTTAGTTTCTTGAACATTTGGAATATCATATGCCAAACCCTCTGATCTGTTAAAGTAGAAACTGCTAAATCTTGTATTATCCTGCTTGTGTTTCCACAATATTTGAATTGTTTCTTTCTGGCTGCTTGCCATATTTTCTCCTTGACCTGGGAGCTCTGGAATTTGGCCATAATATTCCTTGGAGTTTTCATTTTAATATCCATTTAGGTGGATTCTTTCAATTTCTATTTTACCCTATGGTTCAAAATATCAAGGCAGTTTTCCTTGATAATTTCTTAAAAGATGATGTCCAGGCTCTTTTTTTTATTTATCATGGCTTTCATGTTGTCCAATAATTTTTAAATTATATCTCCTGGATCTATTTTCCAGGTCAGTTGTTTTTCCAATTAGATATTTCACATTGTCTTCTATTTTTTTTTCATTCTTTCGGTTTTGTTTTCTAATTTCTTGATTTCATAGTCATTAGCTTTCATTTGCTCCATTATGATTTTTAAGGAATTATTTTCTTCAGTGTCCTTTTGGACCTCCTTTTCCATTTCAACAATTCTATTTTTAAGGCATTGTCCTCATTGGCTTTTTGGACCTCTTCTGACATTTGGTCTAGTCTATTTTAAGGTGTTATTTTTTTCAGTATTTTTTGGGTCTCCTTTAGCAAACTGTTTACGTCTTTTTTTTCCAATTTTCTTGTATCACTCTTACTTCTCTTTCCAATTTTTCCTCTCCTTCTCTTATTTGATTTTCAAAATCCATTTGGAGTTCTTCCACGGCATGAGACCAATTCATATTTTTCTTGGAGGCTTTAGATGTAGGAGCTTTGACTTTGTTGTCTTCTTCTGATTGTATATTTTGATCTTCCTTTTCACCAAAGTAAGATTCTATAATCTTAATTTTTTTCCACTGTTTGCTCAAATTCCCAGCCAAATTACTTGACTTTTTAACTCTTTGTTAAGGTAAGGGTCTGCTTTCAGTGTGCAGGGTATGCTGTCCCAAGCTTCAGGGGTTTTATGCAGCTGTTTTCAGAGATACTTTTAGGGACCTGTAAATTTTCAGTTCTTCCAAGGTGGTAAGATATAAGGAGAGGTGTTTATTCCTTTTCTGTGCTCTTGTCTGTGAAGGACCACAAGCACTCTTGTCTGCCCTGGAACTGTTTGGAGGGTCACCTCTCCACTGCTGCCACAAGTTTTGCTATGCCAGTGGTCTTCCTCACCCTAGGACTGCCACTCTGGACTGTAACCTAGATCTAAGTGTGGGCAAAGCAATAGAATCCTGCCTCAGTTCCAGCAAAGAGATCCTTGTAATGTCCCTCAGATCAGTTGTTTGATCCTTTTACTGTCTGTGGAATGAGAGCTCTGGAAGCAGCCACTGCTGTTGTCACTGCTACCCTGGGGCTAGACTGTGCTCCTCTCTCACCCAGGTCTGACAGACCTTTCCCACTGACCTTTTAAGTTGTCTTTTGCTTGAGAAGTCTGGAAACCAACACAGCTGCCTGTGATTCAGTCCCCTGAGGCTTGCTTCAGGTTTGTTGGGGCCTGGTCTGTGCTGGCGTGGGCCACACGGGATTGCATTCCTCCCCCAGCCAGGTGCAACAGATTTTTCCTGTTGACCATCCAGGTTGTCTTGGGCTGGAAATTTGTTTCACTCTGTCTTTTTGTGGGTACTGTTGCTCTAGAATTTATTTACAGTCATTTTTACAGGTATTTGGAGGGGTTTGGGAGAAAGCTCAAGCACGTCCCTGCTTTTACTCTACCGTCTTGGCTCCACCCCCCAAAAAGGGGGGAGAGTTGAGGCATGGGGACCAATTAGAGTCCTATTATAGTAATCCAGGTGAGGAATAAGATGCATGGGTTCCACAGGGAACATTTTAATATAGGAAAAAAGAAGAAAAAATTCTTTAGAATGAATGATAGGGGTAGCCTTGATATGTCCAGAGAAATTCTATCCACAAAGAACACCGCATAGAACATACCCTTCTTATCATTAAAAATCTGTTCACTTTTAACCATAAAACTTAACCCTGTGATCAGTGCATTTTAGTTAGATATTTTCTTTTACATTTATTTAGGTTTAATGAGTGTGTTTTCTTTTGACAAGAAGTAGCCAGAAGGTGTTACAGTGATGAGGTAGGCACAAATTAACTTCCCCAAGGAGCTTAATTAGGCTTATCTCCCAGCCCTTGTAACCAAAAAGTCCTCCTCAAATCCCTTTCCACATTTCTTAACCTATTCTTGACCTCAAAGTGAAGATTAGCATGTGCCTTTCTAGGTCTAAGAGTGTGTTTGACACCTAACATATATGTATTTGCTTGACATAAGAGCTGTGGAACAGATTTTAGGTTTTGTGTTCACTGAAACCACCTCCCTGGAAGCTGCAACAGAAGTTTTATTCTAATTCTTCCTCTTTAATGTAATGTTAGAATCCAAAGAAGGTGGCTCAACTGAACTTCATGGCGAAAGATTTGTTTTCAAGGTTTTTTCTTCTTTTTTTTTTGTTGCCTTCTAGTTTCATTCTTAACTGACCTTATATGACTTAATAGCTCTATGATCATGAACAATTCACTTTTTGAATATAATTCCTCATCTATATAATGGGGATAATAATACTTACCCTTAAGTACTTCATACAGTTGTTTTAATGTCAGTGTTTTGTAAGCATTAAAGTCCTATAATCTATTTGAAAATAAATCAATATTTGCCAGATGAGCAATAAATATTTAAGAGCTAAAAAGTATATTTTTTCAATTTGTTTTATTTTTTCAATTTTTAAGAATATATGGGAAGTTGCCCAAGACATCTTCTTAAATTAACTTTCAAAAATTGATACTTTTCTTTTCTTTTTCTTCTTCTTTTTTTTTACATTTGTAACTTACTAATCAAGAATACTCTTCCCATTCAGGAAAAAAGAAAAAGAAAACTCAGCAAAATCTCTTAATATGGTTATTGCCACTGACAGCATATGGCCTTTCTTCTAGTCTTTAGTAATTTTGTAATCAGCATTGTTCATTTTATTTGACCTGATATTACTTCTATTTCATGTCATCTCCTTTCATATTACTTTTATTTCTTTATTTCTGTTTTCTTTGCTCTGAATGAGTTCCTATGATGCTTACCATACTTCTATAATTTTTCCCTATAGCATAATGATATGTCATCATATTTATATACAATAATTATAGTTAACATTTCTGTAGTGCTTGCTATGTGCCAAAAATTGTGTTTAGAATTTGATAATTATTGTCTCATTTTGTTTTCACAACATCTCTGTGAAGTAGGAGCTATTTTTATCCTTATTTTACACTGAGGAAAAAGAAAAACAGTGGTTAAGTGATTTGCCCTGAGGGCACACAGCTAGCAAGTGTCTAAAGGTATATTTGAACTCAGATCTTTTTTACTCCAGATCTAGTCCTCTAGCTACTGTACCACCTAGTTATAAGTATCATAATTTGTTCAACCATTGGTTAATCAATCAATATTTATTAAATGCCTATTCATGCGGTAGGCATTGTGCTAAGCACTGGGAATACAAAAAGAGATAAAAGACAGTTCTTGCACTCAAGGAGCTTACCATGTAATGGAGACAAAACAAATCCAAATAAATGTAAGGCAAGTTATATATAGGATAAATAAAAATAATTAACAGAGGAAAAGCCCTGGAATTAAGAAGGGTTGGAGAAATCTTCCTGTAGAAGGTAAGATTTTACTTGGTACTTATAAGAAGTCAGTAGTAGTCAGGATAGTTGAGAAGAGTATTCCAGGCATGAGGGATAGAGAAAATGCCTGGAGCTGAGAGATAGAGTATTTTATTGATGGAACAGCCAGTCAAAGAGTAAGGTGTAAGGAGACTGAAAAGATAGGATGGGGCTAAGTTATGAAGGACTTTGAATGTCAAACAGAGCATTTTGTATTCAGTCCTGGAGGCAATAGGGAGATACTGGAGTTTATTGAATGACGGGGTGACAATTGCACCTGAGTTTTAGTAAAATCACTTTAGTAGCTAAATGGAGGATGGATTAGAGTGGGGAAAAACTTGAGATAGACAGACCTACCAGCAGGCTATTGTAATAGTGCAGAGGTGACAAGGGCCTTCACTAGAGTAATGGGAGTGTCAGAGGAAGAAGTGGACATATTGGAGAGGTATTGCAAAGGTGAAATTGATAGGCCTTGTCAAAAGATTGGATCTGGTGGGATAGAGATAGTGAGAAATCTAGGATGACTTCTGGATTGCAAGCCTGAAGGACTGAGAGGATGGAATCGCTCTCTAGAATAATTGGAAAGGTAGAAGGATTTAGGTGGAAAGATAATGAGTTGCATTTTGGAAAAAATGTATGTAAGATATCTGAAAGGCAGAGGGAGATTTGAAATTGAAAGTCATCAGAGAGATTGGGGCAGGATAAGCAGATTTGAGAATCATCAGCATAGAAATTATAATTAAATCCCTGAGAGCTGATGAGATTGCCAAATAAAGTAGTATAGAGGAGGCAGAGAAGAAGGTCCAGGACAGAACCCTGATGTATAGCAATTGTTAGAGGGTATCATCTGGAAAAGGATCCAGCAAAGGAGACAGAGATGGAGCAGTCAGATAAGAAAGAATCAGGAGAGAACGTTGTCCCAAAAACCCAGAGAAAAGAGAATATTGAGGAAGAGAGTGATTAATAGTGTCAAAGGCTGTAGAGAGGACAAGGAGATTGAGGATTGATAAAAGGCCATTGGATTTGGCAAATAAGAGAACATTAATAAATTGGAGAGACCAGTTTTGTTGGAACGAAAGGTTGGAAACCAGACTGCAAAGAGTTAGAGGAGAGAAAAAGGAGGTGCCTATCTTAGATGGACTTTTCAAGGAATTTGACTTCAAAGGACAGAAGAGTTATAGGATGATACTTAGAAAGGATAGGCGAGCCAAGTGAGGGTTTTTTCAGGATAGGGGAGGTGTGGGGATGTTCACAGGCAGTAGGAAATGAGCCAATAGAGAGGGAAAGATGCAAAATTAGTGAAAGAGTAAGGATGAGAAAGGAAGAAATCTGTTGGAGGACATGGGATGCAATGGGATTACTGGAACAAGTTGAGGGGGTAGTCTTGATAAGGAGTAAGGCCACTTCATCGTGTGAAACAGAGGTGAAGAAGGAGAAAGTGTCAGAAGGGATCTGAATGATAGGAGATGAAGAAGAGCAGAGAAAAGATAATTCATGGTGAATGGCCCCAGATTTTTTTTCCTGTAAAATAAGGTAAGGTTCTCAGCTGAAAGAATGGGGGCAGAGGGAGTCAAGAAATTTTTGAAGAGTGATAAAAAAGTTTGAAAGAGTCACTGTGGAGATTGGGGCAGTGAATTGATAAGAGAGGTTTATTAGGATTGCCTAGCAACAGTGAAAGCCCAGTTGACATCATGTAACATAAATAAACTTATAGTGGACTCAATAAGAATGAGCATGTGATTTTCTCCCCCCTTTGTTCAACGGGACAGAATGTGGGAACAAAGGCAGGCATGATTCAAACCTGAGGCGTGAGGAAACATAATTAGAAATAGAATAAGGGGCAAGTCATGTAACCACTGTTTTTCTCATTTTCTTCAGTATAAAATAGATACAATAATAGCATGATGAAGTTCCCTTTATAGCATCTATTTTTACTGTTGCCTTTTCTAAAATCTCAAATAGAATTTCTGTTTTTTAGATCTATCTGAAGCAAATTATTCTAGCCCTTTGTGTTTAACTATGTATATTTCACGACAATCTGTGGTAGCCCTCTCTGTAAACATGTATCAATATATTTCTCCCTAATCTCCTTCCTTCCTTCCTCTAGTTTACTCCAATTTCTGATTGGCCTTCACCAGCAATGTTCTCTCTGTTGTTTCAAAGACCATAACAAAAGATGATACTACTAAAAGATAAAAAAATACACTTGTCTCCTTTGCTTTATCCAGATAAGAATACGGATCTTCTAATCCTATCCTTTCTCTTTATTTGACTTTCATCTATTTCACCAGAACAATTTTCAGTTAGTCATTCCTGAAGGAAGTAGCATGGGATGCAGACCAAACTCTGGATCTATGGTCAGTGGAACTAGACCTGAATTTAGCCTTTGCCATTTATTCCTCTAAATGAAATAGAAAAAAGTTAATTTCATCCTTCTGGACTTCAATACCCCAAGTTGTCAATTGATAGGGTTGAATAATAATCCCCATTGTCCCCTACTCCAAGTCAAAAATTTCAATATTATACTATTTTTCCCCTTCTCTGGTCTTAAATTTCTTTCAGTCAATGAATTAATAAATCAAATATCTTATTCATCTCAAAACATTTTTTTCAGTAAAAATGACTTAAATTCTTTTCCACTCTTAAAATCCACATTTAAAAATATGTTCTTAAGGTCAGGATTACAGAATAGGTAATTTGATAATTTAATCTGACTTCCTTTCCTTTCATTTCACATGGCTAATAAATAATCCTGAAAAATTAAGAAGATTCTCCCTTAATTCATGAAGAACCTCTTCCCTGAAGTTTGAAATTCTTACTTAATTGTAAAGTCTTGAAACTGAGTGACTGAATAATTGGTTAAGAGAAATTTAGGGTTCTTTTTAGTTAGCAATTTATGGGTTTTAGCAAACTGAAATTATTCTTTGTTTCTAATTTTTCTGGGACAACTTTGTGGGGCATAATCCCTGGATTATTTTTGTGTTTTTCTAGAAGATTAGTAAGTCTCAGATTGTCTTATCAGGTTCCATTTTCAATGTCATTTGCTACTGCCAATATAGATGTCAAATATTATTCCAATGTGACTCTCTTTGGATTTTGTTCCTATTTTTCTTATTATATCACTGCACATTTATTTTGTTTCTGCCATTATATTTTTCACAATGTTTTCCAAATGATTAAAATTCAGTATCTTCTATCTTAAAGTACCAATTCTTTTTAAAAAGTTATTTAAGAGAACTAAATTTTCTCTTTATAGGATCCACCAATTTATTAAGCTTCACAAAATTACTGGGCTTCCTAAAGTTATTCTAAGCTTAATTCTGGGTAAGTAGATATAGTGCTCTGTAGTTATTCTATTTTTCCCATGGAAATTTCTCCTCATACTCTTTTACCCAGTAATGTCTGTTCACTGTATTATTAGGTCCTTTTAGTTACTCATTTGTTCAGTCTCTTGACTTATTGTTCTATGGTATTTTCCTTTCAAATATTTATTTCCTTTCCCCAGTTTTTGGATAAAAAAACTTATTTGTCACGTATTTTGATATTTTGACATGGTGACAGATACTGAACCTTAGATTTGAGTACCCATTCAATCATTTTCTGAGAATTTTGTAAAGATGATTTTGTATTATTTACTTTTGTAAGTAAGTAGAAAGTTAAATGGTGGATAATAATTATCCACATGCTGATTCAGTCTGTATTGGGGGGGGAAGTAAATAGTTTCTTTATTTTTGATTGCTTTTTATAATAACAATGCAAACTGAGTATTGAGAAGTAAAATTATTTGCTGAGTTAGTTCAATTTATGTCATATCTGCATATGGTTATGTCTGGGAGATTCTTGGTTCTTTATCTCAATCGCCCAGTTTAGTATCTATCGAGAACTAAATTGAACATTAGAAACTTCTATTGGACCCAAATACAACTCATAGGAAATTTTAAAGTCATATGCACACATTCTCAGAAATATGGATGGGCTGCTAGAACAAAGACAAAAAATATATATAGAACCATATAATTTCACAGTTGGATAGAAATTCAGAGGGCACCTATATCAAATCCATATATGAGATAAGAATCCCTGATGAATGGTTATACATTTTTTTTCCATGAATATCTTTTTAAAAGGGCAGTTCATTACTAATATGATAACCTATTCCAGTTTTGAATACCTTTAATCTTTAAGAAATTCTTCATTTTCCATCTAAGCCAGAATCTCCCTTCTCTACAATTTGCAATCATTGGCCATATTTTTGTGCTCTATATCTACGTAAGTACAAAACAGTAGTGTGCTCCACAACATGATAAGTGTAATCTAATTTCCACATGACAGCTCTTCCAATATATAGGCATCAATTCCTTTACAAGTCTCTTTATTTTCTTCTACCTTCTTTAGGAACTAAAGCAGATTTAATGATGGCTGTATTCAGAATGAAGACAAGGAAGAGGCTAAAAAAATAGTAACAATGAAACTTCAAAAGGTATTTGTGAGAATTGCACTGCTCTTGTAGTGGTTAGATTGAATGGAGAGAGATCTGGGCTCCTCCAGCTTGTGCAGAGCAGGCAGGGGGAAAAATCTTACACAGAAATGGCCCAAAGCTTGTCCTTTACATAATCTTAACAAATGTGATTTTGAAAAGCTATACAAGAGTAATGGATAGTACTAAAGTGGGCAATTGGGATAAAGAACCAAGAATCTTCCAGACATGACTATATGCAGCTGTGACATGGATTGATAACAGACATGAGGGGGAAAATATAGGGATTAGTGATAAACTAGATAGCAGAACTAGAAAGAAAAAGGATCAAAATAAATTTTAACAAAAGTGAAGTGATGTAAACATTTAAAAGAAAGAAGAAAATGGGGCAGTGTGTATACCAGCAATATTTTAAGGACAAGGAAGTGGAAATAAAAACCTGTGAATAATTGGAACAATTTTAATTGGTTTTGAAGAATAGAACAAGACTTCTATTGTAATAGTGCTGCACGTGTAATCTGGAAAAACAGAATTCAAGTCTTACCTCTGACACACAAAGTGTGTGACTGTGGGAAAAACATTTAATTTCTGTGCTTTAGACCAGACTCCAGAGAAAGTGATGACTTACATTGGTAAGAAAAGCTTCCTCACCTGAGATCTCCTTATATAAGTGAAGTTCAGTATATATCACAATCCTGATCCCTATTGAAAGATAGACCAAAACTAATCATATTCCAGAAGATGCATTAACAAAACAGGAAACTGTAAGGCAAAAGAGAAGGAAACCTAAAAGTAGAAATACAAGCATCTAAGTCATATCCCATGAAAGTTACCTGATGTGGAAATGGACATTGGAATTGCCAGGCAAGCAGATAGCCCTAATTACAATTCTGGAAATTAGACATCTATGGAAGGTGTTTGGACAGTGGACCTAGCAAGGATTTTTTTTAAAGAAAAGGATGTATTGAAGCTGTGGAAAGTAATAATAGTCAGTTGAAAAAAGAAAAAAAAATCAGTCAAGATTATATAATAAGAGAAAAGACAATTAGGCCAATAAGAAAAATCATTCCAGAAGAGAACTGATGAAAAATATAACTGTTCAGCAGTCCAGTTGTTTGCTGAGCCAATAACTGTCACAGGCTGAGGTTAGGACAATTTTAGGTGACTTGGAGACACTAATAGAACTGATATTTACACTACAAAAAGAATGGTGTCAATATTTAAATTATTTCATGTTTGTTAAGTTGTAGTAGTAGGATAGTGGTAGAGGAAATTTGAGATAAAATTAAACACCATAGAATGATAGACTCTCAAATTGGCAAAAGATGTAGAAGTCATTATAGTCCAACTCCTACCAGACACATAAAGCTGATCTAGAGCATCCCAGATGGCAATGCATTGGGAAATAATTACTTGAATCAGTCATCATGAATCAAAAAAATGGAAAGTCACTCTTCTCCCCTGATCTGAACTCTACTACTAATTTTCTTTCTTCTCAAAGGAAGAAAGGTATTTGTTACAATGTTTACCATGACTTCATCTGTATGAAGACCTCTATTGACTCAAAGCCATCAGTAAGACACTTACTGTGCATAGTGAGTTTCCATTTCTTTTCTAGAAAGTTCCTAAACAAGATTCATGAGCATCCTGGTGTTCCTTACACATGAAACTCAAATTTCCCCTCTTCCTGCTTTTATACTATTTCACAACCTTCAATGCTGTCCTTCTTTACCTTCAACTATTAAAATCATTGGCTCCCTTCAAGACTTGGGTGCCACATTATTCAGGAAGCCTTTTTTATTGCCCTCACTGCTGGTACCTTCCATTCAAAATTGTGTGTCTACTTGGCATGTATTTTGTCTATACTTACAGAGACAACTTCCCAGAGAGACTTCAAAAGATTTTTATGAAAAGATAGAGAATAAAGCAAACAGAACAAGGACAGTAATTTACACTTTAATATCAGTGTTGTAAAAACAAATAATTCTCAAAGACTTATGAACTCTGTTCAATTCAGTGATTAACTCATGTTTTCAGAGGATAGACAAAGAATGACCCTGCCTACCTCACAACAGAGAGATGATGGTTAGATTAAAAATGCTTATATGAATGAATGTATATATGTAGAGCCCATTTCAGATTACACACCATCTTGGGGAAAGGGAAAATTTAAAACTCAGAATCTTATGGAAGTGAATGTTGAAAACTGAAAATAAATAAATTAATTTAACAAGAAAAAGAAAGAACTAAAAGAAGGAAAAAAAGAAAATGTTTATATGACAGAAGGGTTCAACATTTTTTTTTTTTCTTTTTAGTGGTCAGGGAGAGAACAGAAGGAGAAAAATAAATACTTGATATCTGAAAAAGTAAAAGAATGAAACCTCTTTGAGGTCAGGGTCAGTAGTTCCTTTCTTTTTGTAGCCCCAGCATTTGCACAATATAATCACAAATGATTGATTGCTCATAAACATTTCTCAAACTAGAAAGTTTTAGCCCCTCCTTTTGGGTATAAAAACCTTCTGTGGTGAAGGATTCAGTGAACTGTTCATATCTATATCATTGTGCACCGTGATGTTGAGCACTCTCCTTCCAATAACCTTCTTTGTGCTTCAAGATCAGGGACACTGCGGTGAGGAATGGAAGTGAGATTGATATAGTTATTTGCCGATACTGTGTATTCTTGAAGTCAATAGTAACCTAAAACTACACATTGATGCCTCCTATGGCCACTTTCTGTGCCTTTAGATGAGATGAGGACTTAGAACTGGGTAAGTCAGTATGGAATGGCTACAAGAAGTGGTCTGCAAGAATTTCAGCGACAAGTAGTGGGATGAAGCAAAAGGGTAAATAGCAGAAAGTAGGGAAAGGTGAACTCCACATTTCTGGTTAGAAGGATTGTCATAGGTTATTTCAACCCCCAACTAGACTGCTGTGGTAGAACCAGGATTTTCCACATATTTAAAGGGGGCAGGATACAGGTACATGATATAACTAGACTAGGTGGACAAAAACCTCAAAGTTATGACAGGCCAAGAAGGTTTAAGCTGAGTCTGGAGGTAGTTTTGGAAAAGGGAAAAAAAAAGATAGCAACTCCTTCCCCATTCTATAAACACACATAATCAGGAAAAGACTAGAGAAAAGGAAATCAAACATTGCCAAAGCTGGAGGATCTGACATATCCAGGGAGCTTAGCTACATTTCATCTTGGTTCATACAATGTCTGAGCAACCTATTAATAGATCGTGAGCCTCATTGAGTGAAGAGTCGGTTTTTTTTTCCCTTTCTTTGTATCCCCATTGCTTAATAGTGTCAGGTACATAGTAGGTGCTTAATAAATACTGATTCACTGATAGGCTGGCTACCATCTCACAGATGAATGCATGTTTCCAAAGGTACTGATTAAATATAGAATGGGTAGTTCATGCTGTGTGTATTTAAGCTTGCTGATTAAATATGCATAAGAGCTGATTTCATTTTTTTAGGCAATTAGGGTTAAGTGACTTGCCCAAGGTCACACAGCTAGTAAGTGTCAAGTGTTTGGTCTGAGGCTGGATTTGAACTCAGATCCTCCAGATTTCAGGGCCAGTGCTCTATCCACTGCACCACCTAGCTGCCCCTGATTTCATTTTTAAAAAGTATTTTTGTTGTTGGGCAGCTAGTTGGTGCAGTGGATAGAGCACTAGGCCTAGAGTCAGGAAGACCTGAGTTCAAATCTGGCCTCAGACACTCAATAGCTGTGTGATCCTGAGTAAGTCACTTAACTCTGTTTGCCTCGGTGTCCTCATCAGTAAAATGAGCAGGAGAGGGAAATGACAAACCACTGTAGTGTCTTTGCCAAGAAAATCCCAAATGACATCACAAAGAATCGGACATGAATGAAAAACATCTGAACAAAAAGTATTACATGTATATGTTTGCTGCTTAAATAGGCATAGGAGTTGACTTAGCTTAAAAAGTACCGTAATACTCTTAGGCTTTTGATAATTGAATTTGTCCAGGCATGATTGTATCTCCATGCCCGGCTTGATATATGAAAAAATCACTTCTTTAGTCCTAGGAGACTGCACTGTCTGCAAGGGTAGCAGAGGTGGGTGATTCCTGTTCTCTCCATAATGAATACAGTGAATAGCAAAGGGAAATCGATGTGAAGTGACATAGCTTTTCATTGTCGTAGGAGTTATAAGACAGAGGACAGCCATGTTTTACTTCCCAGATCCAGGGGTTAGATGAGACTAACCACTTTTCATCCCCAAAAAGATAAAAAGGGGGTACAGTTTGGTTGATAAGCTTGGCCAATGGGCCAAGAGAGAGCTTGCTATGAAGGTATTTGCCCTATTTTACTGTGCTTTTCTAATTTAGGTGAGAGCATGACATGCTAGATAGCTGCCATTATTGCCTGCAAAATCTGGATGCACATTACGTTGCTGTCACATACTGGCAGTGTGACCCTGGTTACATCACTTAACTTCTAAGTGCTTGAGAAGATCTATAAGGCTGTCATTATTTGTAGACAAGGTGCTTACTAACATTGCTAGAGACTTTCCTCATTTTAGAATTCCCTATATCATTGAATTCAAAGTCCATTCCCTATAACTAATCCTTTTTTATTTTAATACATATTATACATACACATAAATACACATACATATGCATAAACACATATACACATGTACATATAGATATGTGCATATATGTGTTAATTATATCATATGTATATATTACTCACTACAATATGATATCATCTATACTATAATAAAAGTTTGCTCTTTTGTGGAGGAATTTCAGGAGAATTGGGAGCCTTTTAGCATTAATTTCTGTAACTTGAACTAGATTTTAAAAGCTTGGAAATAATTGGTGATGGGAAATGTATTTTATTAATGAAGCATTGTTTTATTTCAACTTTTTCAACAGTTGTGTCCCTCTTTTACTATCATATTATGCTGATAATCAATTAAAATTCCTAGTTTTTTTCAACAACTGCCAAGACAGAGAACACCTGTCCTATCATTTTGCTATTAGTTTGTTGAACCTAAATGTAAGATATCACATTTGCTGATTTAGGGAAATAATTTTGGATCTTCTGGTTCAGCCAATTACATTCTTGATAAGCTTACTTTTTAAGCTTCATTTAGGGCCTTGCAGGGGGGAAAAATTCTAAATAACAATACATACTTTTGAATTAGCCTATGCATATTGTCTCTTTTATCTGTAATTTTCTTTCCCAAATCCTATTTCACTACTTCTCAAATCACTCAATTGTAGGCATTTTTACAATTCCCTTTGAAATTTTAATAATTATTAGCTTTTTTGGACAGTCAGTATGGTATGGAAAAAAAATGACATCTTGGAATCAGAAGACTTGAGTTTGATTATGAAGTCTACCCCTCACTAGCTACAGAACTGGAGCAACTTACTTAACCTCCTTAATTTCCTCATTGGTAAAATGGAGATCACCATATTTGCATTACCTACTTCATAGGGATGATTTTGAGAAAAGTGTCATGCAAATGTGAGCAATTGTTATGCAACTTCAGGGTAGCCTTTTAACTATATATTCCCTTCCAACTCTGAATGAAAATATGGTAGGTCTTCAGGGGGATAATTACCTTTCTTCCATTGGCTTTTCTTCTTTACTTTTCCATGCTCTGTTTTTGTCTGTCTCTTCAAATTTCTTTCTAGGCCACTTGCTATTTCTTTTACCCTGTCTTATGTAATAGTATTATGCCTTCCTCTACCTCACTACCTTGCCACAGCTACATCCCCTAATTCTTTCCCCTTCACTTTCAGCTCTCCTTTATGTGTTCCTTTCTGCAATACTAGAAAGTAAAATCCTTGAGAGTAGGGAAATCTTATTTGCTTTTATTTGTGCCACCAATGCTTAGTACAGTGCTGGGTATATGGTAAGCTCAATAAACTTAATAAATACTCTTTATCTATCTATATCTCTATCTAATATCTACCTAATCTATAATCTATCTTTATTATCTATCTATCTTTATCAATCATCTATCTAAACTATTGCTATTGTCAAGATAAGAATCTATGATAAAGAGAAACTGAAATACAAAATTTTTAACATGATAACTTTATTAGCAAGGTTAGCAAATGCTAATAAAGTGAGATCCCAAGCCCCTCAGTGGCTAGGGACACTTTTGACAGACCACCCTGTTTTAGACAGTTGAAAATATTTAAGGTGCTAAAAATAGTTCTGTGATGAAAACTAAACTAAGACAGTAATTAGCCTATATCAGAGGTAATGGTGGGATTTACATTTGACCTGACTCACAAAAGGAAATATCCAGGACCCATGGGAATTGGGAAAGCACAGTGCTCATCAACATTTTCTAGAAAGACCTGTGCTTGGTAACCCCCTACACCAGAGTGGCCTGGTGCTAGGCTTATACCAGGCAGAATATCTTATGACCACATCAACTCATCCTCTCTCCTAACTTTCAGGGTAAGATAGATTGAGTCCAGGCCCAGAGAAATGGGACTCTTATAAAGAAACGGACTCTTATAAAGTAGTCAAACTATCTTATAGATGCTAACGTTAAGAAGTCAAATTGTCTTCTTATATCAAACTAATTCCTAAGTACTGATTCCAGTGATTAGATATAATCCTCAATCAATAATTAATTAATAATGCAAAATAGAGTTATCAATTTTCAGTTTCCCACTATCATCTATCTCCATCATATACGTATGTTTCTTTTTCTTTCTTTCTCCTTTCCTTCCTTCCTTCCATTTGTTCATTCTTTCTTTTTTCTTTCTTTCTTCCTTTTTTCTTCCTTCCTTCCTTTTTCTTTCTTTCTTTCTTCCTTTCTTCCTTCTTTTCTTTCTTTCTTTCTTTCTTTCTTTCTTTCTTTCTTTCTTTCTTTCTTTCTTT
>NW_020954596.1:28373054-28446664 GCF_900497805.2 Vombatus ursinus | reverse complement strand
TTTCTTTCTTTCTTTCTTTCTTTCTTTCTTTCTTTCTTTCTTTCTTTTTCTTTCTTCTTTATGTGCTTTATGTTCAGATCAACCGTACTCTTCTCTGTCCCTGAGCATACCCTATACTCTCACCTCCATACCTATGTACCAATTATTCCTCATGTCTGATGTTACTCCTTCACCTATTGCATTCCTACCCATTTTCTAAAGTCTAACTCAAACGCATCCTTCTTTCATGAGCTCTTTCTCTTTTCTTGCTCCCTGTAGATGATAATGATGATTATGACATCAGCAATGATGATGATGATAGCTAGCATTTATATACAACTTTAAAGTTTGCAAAGTATTTATGTAATTTTATTCTCACAACCACCCTGGGAGGTAGGTGTGATTATTATTTCCATTTTTCAGATGAGGAAAATAAGGTAGAGAGGTTAAGTGACTTGCCCAGAGCACCACAGCTACTAAATGTCTGAGGCAGGATTCCAATTCAGTTATTCCTGATTCCAAATCTTGGGCCCTGTCCACTGTACCATGTAATTGTCTGATTTTCTAAACACAGAAAATTTTTTGTTTTGGAACTCCTTAATGCCCGTATTATACATGAAGCATATATGGAAGAACTGCGGTATAGTAAAATGGGCCCTAGATTTTGATTCAGAGAGTTTGGATTCAAATCCTTCCTCCATCATTTGCTACAAGTATGACCTTGGGCAAGTCCTTTGTCCTCTTTGGTCCAAGTTTTTCCTCTATAAAATGAGGGAATTAGGCTAAATGACTTCTGAAGTCACTGCTCTGAATCTATTTTCCTATTATCGTGTATTTTAATTATCTGAGTAAATTTGATATTCTTCTACTAAGCTAGATGACAAGTTATTTCTTGTGTAAATTTCAACAAAATTATTTATTAGTTGCTTACTCCATTAAGCACAACACTGCATTTGGTGCAGAGTAAATGAGAAACTTAGTGAAGAAGACCCTTTCCTTCAGGAAATTTTTGGTATAAGGGAGAAAAAAGCACAAGATTTTCCACTTAGCACCTGTTACTCCGCTTTATAAATAGCACAGCAGAAAAATTATTAAATAAATGGATTGCTGTTTACCTCTTGTCTATTTTCCCCTGTCCTTTTAAAAAAATTTCTTTCCTCTATAACAAGATTGTATAAGGATTACTCTACCAAACTAGTCATTTCTGCTGCATCATGACTTGACCTTCTCCAGTAGGAATTTTCAGGTACCACATCTTTTGACCAGTCAATCTTCACTCCCATTCAATCACCTCCTCCCAGTGAGTGTTGGAAAACCAAATATAATGAGGACAAAAGCCAACTAAAACAAATAGCAGGACCCATAACCTGGACCATGTCCAGTTCTAAAGACTGTCAGGGAGATGGATCCTGGCTGGTCTAAGCTACCTAGGGACTTCCTAGAGGGAACAATCACTCTTGGATGTGGATTGGGAAATGTTGTGATGGTATGCCCCTCGCTGAATCCACATCCTAAGTCTGCTTCAATTGCATCTCATTAGGGGGCCACAGGTGCAACATGCAGTCATCAATAGTTGAGGTTTTATTTCCCTGCCTCTCCCTAAAAATGTGGGGAGTCTGGCCAGGCACCACATAGGGAGAACAGGCAAAAAGAAACAGGGAATGATATTTACTTAGGTTTCTGTACTTGGCCAAAGAAAATCCTCTTAAAGTCTATAAGCTCATTGTAAATAGAAAAGTGGTTTTGGACTATTCCCCTATATATTGTAGAAGCAAACCCCCAAAAAAGCAAGATGTGACAGAGTGGTAGGACTGAGCCCTTAAATGTTAATTTATAATTTTGGTGAAGTGTCCCCAGCAAATTTAGTTAAACTGTGATTAGAATTCCTATTTGCCTGAACATGCTTAGCAGGGGGACCTATTTCTTTGCTAAGTCATCGTTACTTATTAGACTCCCATTTACCGGAGAGTCCTGTTTATAAAAATGGTAACACAGCTTAGATACTGATGAGTGTGAAGGCAATTCAAAAGGAGACTGGCATTTTGAGTTGTGAGGTCCAGGTCTAATATAGTGATTAGATGAGGTTTAAGATGGCTGCTGGAAAGTTAAGCATGAGAGATATTATGTTTGAAAACTACCTGAGATTTTGAAAGATATTTTTCTCTTTTCTGTTTTTTTTTCCATTCAGAAAAGATTAAAGGCTATGCCCGCTGTTCTAGAGCCAAGTGCACATGACTACCCCCATGCTGCTTGGATTGGCAGAGCTGTTTGTCTACCTGGGATAGAGCTGACCAGAAAAATGAAATTCTTTAACCACTTTACACTTTAAATAGCATTTTGGGGTTTAGACTCAGGGTGAACTCACCAAACCACCTGTGTTTTCATTTTCTTAAACAGGAATGCTCTTTCCAAAGTCTAATTAAAATCTGCTGTTTATATCTGACTTTAATGTGGTAAATTTAACTATTCCATACATGATCCTCTAATGTCTTGTGTGAGCTACCACCGTGATTCAGACAGGGAGCAAAATGGAAAGCAAAAAAATCTCATTTGTTTCTGTGCAGTGGTAAATACTTGAAAACATGAAACTAGCATGTCATAAAAAATATTGAATAATGTGATTTGAATTTGACCTAGGTCATAGCTAAAAATACAAATGCCACATATTTTGCCATTAAAAAGTACTAGATTAATCCAATACCTATTTACTCCTCCATGGACCTAATGCTGCTGCCATCCTTAAAAAGATATTTCTTTTTAGGATTTATGGACATAGAAATAGGTGAAGAAGATTCCCCAGTACTTAGCTTAATGTCATAGTGCATGCAAACAGTCCAAATCTATTTATAGGGGTTATCAGAGGAGCCCTTGATCAATTTGATGTTTCTCCCAATCAACTTAATATGATGACAGGATGTGATATTTGTCCACATGGAGAATCTTAAATGGCATTGAGACATGCTCTTTGCTAATAGGGCACAAGGTATACCTCTGATTGGTCCCCAGTGAGTAAGGCTGATTGTTGACCTTGAGGAGCAGGAAGGTGGCCTTAATAAAAAGGACCTACCTGCTTTGTGATCTATAAGAAAAAAGCTATGAATTGGTCCACCCTTCTTTACTTTTGGTTTTACCCATTTTCCTTGGTCTTTCAGACTGGAGTTCAGAAATGATAGGAGAAGAATTCTCCTCCTTTCCCCTCACCTCAAACACACTCAGGCACAGAAAATGGGAACTTAGAGGAGAAGAAATACTAGGCAAGTAGCCTGTGCTTTCCCAGGTGACACTAAGTGAAGAGAATTACAAAATTTGAGAGTTGGAAGGAACCAATAAGGATCCTATAGTACAACCCATGCCCAAAAGGAATCACCCCTATTACATATATGACAAGAAGTTCTCCAGATTTTCTAACTGAACAACTCCAAGTAGAAGCAAAACATTCACTTTTTAAAGGCAGCTCATTCTACTTTTAGATAGCTCTGTCTTTAAAAGAAAAAAAAAAACCTTTTCTTGCCATGAAACCCAAATTTGTCTTTTAATAGCTTCTACCCATTGTTCCTAGGTCTGCCATCTGGGGCCCAAAAGAACAAATTATCCTGAGCTGAACCAGTAAGTATTTCATATGTGGTCTGACAAGGGTGAAGTATAGAAAGACTCCCACTTTATTTCTGGAACCTATGTCTCTTGATGTAATTCAATACCTCATTAGTTTTTGTTTTTGTTTTTGTTTTTTACCCCTGAAATATTACACTGTGGGTTTATTTTGAGATTTCAGTTCACTGAAACCTCGCAGATCTTTTTCAGACAAACTGTTAAGTTGCTGGTTGTTTCCTTTTGCTTTTGTTTACTTTTCTGAGCACGGGTCAGAGATGAGCAATTCTGAGGATAAATGTTCCCCATCTTTCTGAGCCTGAAAATTTGACATTTATCTATTAGAGCAGGGATTTAACTTGGGATCCATGAACTTAAAAAAATGATAACTATATTTCAGGGTTTTTTGTTTCCTTTATAATAATGTTTATTTTTATTTTGTACATTTAAAAACATTTTTTTCTGAGAACCATAGGCTTCAACAGACTCTCAAACTGGTGTGTGAAAAAATTAAATTAAATTAAGAACCTAATAAACCCAGTCCTAGAGGGAGAATACTTCCTCAAAAACATCTACTTTGAAAAACAAAACAGGAAAAAAAAAAGGGGCAGCTAGGTGGCACAGTGAATAGAGCTCTGGCCTTGGAGTCAGAAGGACCTGAGTTCAAATCCAGCCTCAGACACTTAACAGTTAATAGCTGTGTGACCCTGATCGCCTCACCAAAAAAGCAAACAAACAAACAAATAAACAAAAAACAAAAACAAAACAAAAACATCTACTTTGGAGAAGGAAGATAGTTCTGCCTCTAGAGGCCCAAAGGCATGGCAGACAGGGGCAGGAGGGGTAGAACTTGCCAGCCTTCTATGTTGCTTGGCTCAGCCGTGCTAGTTTGAGGTGAGTAGGACATACTTGTTCAGCAGTCTCTCAAAGGGTCTTTACCTTTGTGAATAATGTAGGTACAGTAGCCTTATTTGAGTGTTTTATGTTTCCTTCATTTGTTCATTTGAGTTTGTAAGAACTTTGTATCTTATCCATTTTCTCTGATCCTTTCCCTAATAGTCATATTGTACATTGACTGACTGGGAGTTTGAGAGTCAATTGTTCAAACTTAGGGAGCCCAGATACAATCCTTACCTAAGTTTTATGCAGGAAATTTGCTTGAAGAGTGAAACTGACAGTTTACTTTCAGGCTCACAGAATTGAACCTGGTTCATTTGAGCTCAAAACCTTGGTATAGCCTCAAACATAGGTGATATATTGAGCTATGGCTATTCCTCTGGAGTCCCTCTGATCACATTTCTATGTATCCAAAACCTATTCATCTTTTAAGACCAGACTTAAAACCACTTAATCCATAATCTTCCTTGATGATTGTGGAGTAATTAGGTGGCATAGTAAATAGAATCCAGGAGTTGGAGTAAGGAAAACCTGAGTTTCAATCTTGCCTCAGATACTTACTTAGCTGTGTAATCTTGGACAAGTCATTTGACCTCTTGGTGCCTCAGTTTCTTCATCTATAAAATGGAGATAATAAGTGCATCTACCTCACAAGATTATTGTGAGGATCAAATGAGTTGGCATACATAAAGTGCTTTGCAAATCACAAAGCACTCAATAGATGTTAGCTATGATTATGATTATGAGTCCTTGTGAAATCTTCCTACTTTACTACCGATTATACTGAGCAATTGTAACTTATGTTTGAGGTAGCTAGGTGGTGCAGAGGATAGAGTGTCAGGCCTGGAGTCAGGAAGACCTGAATTCAAATCTGACCTTAGACACCTACTGACTGTGTGACTTTGGGCAAGTCATTTAACCTTATTTACCTCAGTTTCCTCATCTTTAAAATGAGCTGGAAAAGGAAAATGTAAACCACTCCAATATCTTTGCCAAGAAAACCCCAAATGAGGTCACAAAGAATCAAACATAACTGAACCACAAAAACAACAAAACAAACTTATGCTCATGATTTGATTCAGATGGCAATTATTTTATTAAACTCCTATTATGCATCAAGAGCTTTGGAGTCAGAGAATCTTTTTTCAGATCTGCTTCTGGAATCCATTGTCTGAGCAAGTTGTAACCTTCTTGAACTTTTGTTTCCTCACTTTTTGATAGATGGTGTCTGAGGTACAGTGCCATAATCATATGTACAAAGCCCTTCATTGAGTACTGAACAGGTGACATTTATATGGTGCCTAAAGGTTTAAAGAAGCTTTAAATCCTCTGAACAACTTGGTGAAATAAGCATGTATGTACAATTACTGTCATTTGACAAATGAGGAAAGAGAAATGAAATGACTTGATAAGGGTCATGCCGCTTACAACTATTAACTATCAGAGGCAGGATTCAAATTGTCTCACCTGACTCTAAGGCCAGTTCTTTCTGATGCATTACTCATTGACTAGACCACACTATTCAGCTCTTGAGTAGATAACATCTCAAAAACTTTTTCTGTTTTCTATCAAATCAAATTATTTCAATTTAGTAAACATTTATGAACAATGCACTCCATGAGTCTCTGTGGGAGCTACAATGGTCATTGTAATAATTTATTTTTTTTAATTTTCATTTATTTAATTTTCAATTCATGGAATAAAATAAGTATTTCCATAACATAGTATAATAAAAAAGATAATTGAACATGAAACTGTAAGCCTATTGTGTACAACTTGCTATTCCTTTGATGTGATAAAGTTATCATGTGAATTTCTTTTCTTGTGTTATTTTCTTCCCTCTCCCTCCATCTCCCTCATTCTAGAGATGGCTACCATTACATATGCACACACATATACACACACACATATACACACACACAAACACACACACATATATGTAAGATCCAGTTCTTTCTTTGGATGCAGATTTTTCCTTCATATGTCTTTTGTAGTTAATTTGGGTATTTATATTAGTCAAAATTACTTGTTGTCTAAAAGTTGTTCTTAAAACAAGATTGCTGTTACTATACACAATGTTCCCTAGATTCTGCTCATTTCACTCTTCCTTTTTTCATGCAAGTCTATCCATGTATTTTTTTCTAAGATCAGTGAGCTCATCTTATAGTCCAGTAGTATTCCATCACAATCATATACCCCAACTTGTTCAGCCATTCCCAATTGATAAGCATCCCTGTATTCTAGTTCTTTGCCACCACAAAGAGAGCTGTTATAAATATTTTAGAATATATAAGTTCTTTTCCTTTTTCCCTAGTCACCTTTGGAAATAGACATAATAGTGACATTGTTGTATCAAAGGCAATAAGCAGCTAAATAATTCTTTGGGAATAATTCCAGATTGCTCTCCAAAATGGTTGGATCAATTCACAATTCCACCTACAATGAATCAGGGTTTCAATTTTTGATTGATTTCAATGTTTCCATATCCCCTCCACCATTTGTCACTTTCCCCTTCAATCATTTGAACCAATCTTGTAGGTGTAAAATGGTATAAAGCTGTTTTAATTCACATTTAAGTCATATTTCCATGACTTTCTTAAGCCTACATAATTAAAAAAGCAAGCAGTAAATCGACCTTAACTTAGAGCTTTTGTTGATTTCTGCAGTATAAATGTTCTCATTGAAAATTTAACCATCAATTGTCAATGAGTCATTATGAATTGGATCCAGCACACTCCTGCCTATGGACTCCATTTCCAGCAGGAACTTTATTCCTCTGCATTGATGAAACCCATAATTTCCTCTACCTCCATTTGCCTGTTTTTCTCTGACCAGGGGTAGTGGATGATTGAAATTCCATATGCAATTACACACTTCCTGTTTGGGAATGGAGCCTGTGTGAAATAGTTCCCAAAATAATCAAAATATTATACTGAGAATATTGACATAAAGTCAACACCTCAGGTAGCTGGAAAGGCTTATCATACTGACCCAGAGGCAGACATTTGCTTGGACACCAGCTTAAGAGAGGTTTATCAGCAACATCAGACAGAGGGTGATGCTCTTTTTTTCAGTTGATCACAACTTTAGAAGATTGTCTTCTGTATTTTAGAGGGCTTGTTATCTCCATGAGTGTGAGGGGACCCATGTCCCCCAAATTGGGACTCTTTGAAGTATTAGACTAACTAACACCCAAATCATCTTAAAATAAGTTTTTAAAGAGGCTGACCTCAGACTTTCAGGAGCCAAGATGGCAGCAGGAGTAGCAAATTGCTATAATTCTCCCATATTCATCTCCAAACAACCATAAAAAAGCACCCCAAAATAAATCCTAGAAAGCAGAACCATAAAAAGATGGGGTGAAACAATCTTTTAGCCCCAAAACCTTGGAAGATCAGCAAGAAAAGGTTATGCTTCAACATGGCCCAAGGCAAACCATCAACCTCTAACAAACAGACTGCCACACATTTCAGGATAGCCCTGGAAAACATAGAAACACCACACTGACCTCAGCACATTCCAGACACCAGCACTAGGTCACCAGTACTAGGACCCAGCAGCACCAGCCACCTCTCACCCTATACCCTCAATGTAGCACCGGACTCAAGGAGCTCCTGTGGGCCTCAGGGCAACATCATTGCAGCACCAGGTAAACAGTCAGGGCCTGCATATTCTGGCACAGGAAGCCCCAGGAGCAAAGATCAAATTTAAAAGAAAGGAAAAAGGCCAAAAAAGATGAGCAAAAACCAACAACAACAAAAAATCTGATCATAGAAATCTATTACCATGACAGGAAAGATAAAGATGCAAACTGAAAAGAAGACAGCAATGTTAAAATGCCTATGGACAAAATCTCAAAGAAAAACAGGAAGTGGTCTCAATCCCAGAAGGAACTCATAGAAGAGCTCCAAAAAGGAGCTTAAAAATCATATAAGATAGAAGAAAAAATAAGAAAAGAAAAGAGAGTGATGCAGGAGAATTATGAAAAAAAAAGAGTGAACAGCTTGGAAAAAGAAAACAATTGCTTAAAAAGTAGAATCAACCAAATGGAAAAGGAGATAGAAAAATCCTCTGAAAAAAAACAACTCTCTAAAAGTTACAATTGACTAAATGGAAAATAAAGTTAAAAAGCTGAGGAAAACGGCTCCTTAAAAGTTAGAATTGGGCAAATGAAAGCTAATGACTCTATGAGACATCAAGAACCAATCAAAGACATTCAAAAGAATGGAAAAAATAGAAGAAAATGTAAAATACCTCATTAAAAAAAACAATTGACCTGGAAAATAGATCCAAGAGAGTCAATGTCATAATCATTGGACTACCTGAAAGCCATAATCAAAAGCAGGACCTGGATAGCATTTTCAAGAAATTGTCAAGGAAAACTGCCCTGATGTCCTGGAACCAGATGGCAAAATAGGCATTGAAAGAATTCACCAATCACTTTCAGGAAAGAGATCCCAAAATAAAAACATCAAGGAATATTATAGCCAAATTACAGAACTATCAGATCAGGGAAAAAATACTGCAAGTAGCCAGAAAGAAATACTTCAAATATCACAGAACCACGATCAGGATTACACAGTACTTAGCAGCTATAATATTAAAAGATTGGAGGTCAAGAAACATGACATTCTAGAAGGCAAAGAAGCTAGCATTACAACCAAGAATCACCTACCTGGCAAAATTAAGCATACTTTAAGGGAAAAATGATCATTCAATGAAATAGAAGTATTTAAACTTTAATAAGAAGACCAGAATTGAACAAAAACAAAAAAAATTGATCTCCAATATCAAGACCCAAGAGAAATCTAAGAAGGTAAAAAAGGGAAAAGAAAATGTAAGGGATTCAATGGAGCTTAACTGTTTACATCCCTACATGGAAAGATGATATTTTGTAATTCTTAAAAACTGTACCAGTTACTATACAGTAACTGTACTAGTACAGTTAGAAGGAACATACATAGACACAGGGTATGGGTATAAGGTGAATTGGAGAGAATGACATAAAAATAATTAAAGGGTGAGAAAGAGCAGTAAATTGGGTGCAGAAGGAAGGGAGAGGTAGAATGGGGTAAATTATTTCTCTTCAAGAGATGTGTAAAATTTATTGTAGTAGAGGGAGAGATGAGAAGGTGAGTGATGGGCATTGCTTGAACCTTACTCCCATCAGTATTGACTCAAAGACAGAATAATATACATGATCAGTAAAATATAGACATCTATCTTACCTAACAGAGAAGTAGGAGGAGAGGACATTAGTAAAGTGTGTGTGGTGCGGGTGGCAATGAGAGAGGGTAGACTGGGGGAGACAGTAGATAGAAGCAAAATGTTGGTGAGAAGGGGAAGAGTGAAAAGAGAGAGGGGACAAATGGGAGGAAAAATAGGATAGAGGGAAATACACAGGTAGTAATCACAATAGTGAATGTGAATGGGATGAACTCTCCCATAAAAGAGGAATGGAGAGCAGAGTAGATAAAAAACCAGAATCCTACAGTATGCTGTTTACAAGAAATACATTTGAAGCAGAGAGAGACACAGAGAGTTAAAGCAAAGGGCTGGATAAGAATCTATTATACTTTAGCTGAAGTAAAAAACAAACAAACAAACAAAGTCAAGCAGGTGTAGCCATCCTGATCTCAGACAAAGTAAAAGCAAAAAGTAGACCTAATTAAAAAATATAAGGAAGGGGGCAGCTAGGTAGTACAATGGATAGAGCTCTGACCCTGGAGTCAGGAGGACCTGAGTTCAAGTCCAGCCTCTGATACATAACACTTACTAGCTGTGTGACCCTGGGCAAGTCATTTAACTCCATTGCCTAGCCAAAATATATATATATATATATATATATATATGCTAAACAGTTCCATAGGCAATCAAGTAATAACAATACTAAACATAAATGTACCAAGTTGTATAGCACCCAAATTCTTAAAGGGGAACTTAAGTGCATTACAGATTTGTGACCAAATGAGAGAGAGAGAGAGAGAGAGAGAGAGAGAGAGAGAGAGAGTGAGAGAGAGAGAGAACATTTATTAAGGGCTTGTTAAGCACCAGGGACACAAATATAAGCAAACAAGACAGTCATGGCCTTTAAGAAATTTAGATTCTGCTGGGGGAATATCAGAAATTGAAAGTAGAGCTAGAAAGGAAAATAAGAAGGTTGCTGGTGAGGAGGTTGGGAGATGCAGTCAAGTCACAATTGATGTAGGCATGACAGGAACTCCCCACAAAATGGTGGTCTGGGCTACAGACTCATCACTCAGGTGATCTGTCCTCAGGGCAGATGTATTCCAAAGAGGGAAGATTGCGAGAGAGAAAATGATTATTGGGGTTATAGAAGATGATGGATATAGTTCACATGGTAGTAGGTATCTTTCATATCCCTCAGTTAAAAAGTGGGGAAGGAGATAAAAGTACCAGGATTCACATAAGGCCTGAACCTTCAGACTGACATTTGATGACAGCAACTCTGATCTATTTTCATTATAAACTAAAGTAGATAGATAGTGGTGATCAGATATTCAGGCTCTATTTGATCCATTTTCTCCAGGTTAGGTTAAATCCCTAGTTTGTTGACTTTGAGGAAAAGATGAAAACCTTTCCCTCCATCAGTGGGAAGTCTAGGATAATAACTGAATAGTAACTGAAATTTTCAGAGTAAACTTAGTTAATGAAAAAAATGGTGGAGGAAGAAAGGAGAGTAAATTTTATTATTCTCTTGCAATTTAAGAAACTTTCAGATGATTGGTTTGATTTTAATTAAATAAAGTATGAATTGAAATAATTTTAATATATTATTTATAATTTCTCTACTGATTTATAATTTATTTTCCTGATTGTGCACTGATAAAGCAGAAAAAGGTGATTTCATTTAAAGAGCTATATTTTATGATAAGAAGCAAACCTGGATAACTCCAGCTCCATTCTTTTTTTTAATTAATTTATTTTGATTTATGAATAATCACTTCCATATTCTGAGTTTAAAATTTTTCTCTCCCTTCCTCCCAACCACCCTCCCCAAGATGGCACACAATCTGATATAGGCTCTACATTTACATTCATATTAAGCTTTTTATTCACATTAGTGATGTTGTAAGTAAAAATTAAAACCAATAGGAGAAACCATCATAAAGAGGAAACAAAACTCAACAGAAAAGAAGAAAAATAGCAATGAGACTTCCATAGTTCTTTCTTTGGATGTGGATGGCATTTTCCATCACAAGGCCTCTGGTGATGTCTTAGATCCTGGCATTGCCAGGAAGGGTTAAGTTTATCAATATTAGTCATCACGCTATGTGGCTGTTATTGTGTACAACATTCTCTTGGTTCTGCTCACTTCACTCAGCATCAGACCATACAAATCTTTCCAGGTTTTTCTGAAGTCAGCCTGTTCATCATTCCTTATAGCAAAATGGTATTCCATCACATTCATATATCACAACTTGCTCAGCCATTCCCCAATTGATGAGCATCCTCTCAATTTCCAATTCTTTGCCACCACAAAAAGAGCTGCTATGAATATTTTTGTACATGTGGGTCCTTTTCCCGTTTGGGTGATCTCTTTGGGATATAGCCCTAGAAGTGCTATTGCTGGGTGAAAGGGTATGCACATTTTGATAGCCCTTTGGGCATAGTCCAAATTTCTCTCCAAAATGGTTAGATTATTTCACAACTCACCAACAATGCATTAGCATTCCAATTTTCC
This sequence comes from Vombatus ursinus, assembly GCF_900497805.2. Classification (NCBI taxonomy): domain Eukaryota; kingdom Metazoa; phylum Chordata; class Mammalia; order Diprotodontia; family Vombatidae; genus Vombatus; species Vombatus ursinus. The sequence goes on along the minus strand of NW_020954596.1, from coordinate 28,434,495 downwards.
CACATCTTCTCCAACATTTATTATTTTTGTCATGTTGGCCAATCTGATAGGTGTGATGTGGTACCTCAGAGTTGTTTTGATTTGCATTTTTCTAATCAATAGTGATTTAGAGCATTTTTTCATATGACTATAGATGGCTTTAATTTCTTCATCTGAGAACTGTCTGTTCATATCCTTTGACCATTTACCAATTGGGGAATGGCTTCTATTCTTATAAATTTGACTTAATTCTCTATATATTTTAGAAATGAGGCCTTTATCAGAGACACTGGTTGTAAAAATTCTTTCCCAATTTTCTACCTTCCTTCTAATCTTAGTTGCATTGGCTTTATTTGTGCAAGAGCTTTTCAAGTTAACGTAATCAAAATTATCTATTTTGCTTTTTGTAATGTTCTCTATCTCCTGTTTGGTCATGAATTCTTCTGCTCTCCATAGATCTGACAGGTAAACTATTGCTTGCTTTCCCAGCTTGCTTATAGTATCAGCCTTTATATCTAAATCATATACCCATTTTGACTTTATTTTGGTATATGGTATGAGATTTTGGTCTATGACTAGTTTCTGCCATACTCTGCCAGTTTTCCCAGCAGTTTTTTTCAAAGAGTGGGTTCTTATCCCAGAAGCTGGGGTCTTTGGGTTTATCAAATAATAGATTACTATAGTCATTGACTACTGTGTCTTGCATATTTAACCTATTCCACTGATCCACCACTCTGTTTCTTAGCCAGTACCAAGCAGTTTTGATGATTGCTGCTTTATAATACAATTTAAGATCTGGAATGGCTAGGCCACCTTCTCCTGCATTTCTTTTCATTAGTTCTCTTGATATTCTGGACCTTTTGTTCTTCCAAATGAATCTTTTATTATTTTTTTCTAACTCTATAAAATATTTTTTGGTAGTTTGATTGGTATGGCACTGAATAAGTAAATTAGCTCAGGTAGAATTGTCATTTTTATTATATTAGCTCAGACTACCCATGAGCAAATGATGTTTTTCCAGTTATTTAGATCTGACTTTATTTGCATGAAAAGTGTTTTGTAATTGTATTCATAGAGTTCCTGGGTTTGTTTCGGGAGGCAGACTCCTAAATATTTTAGTGTCTACAGTAAGTTTAAGTGGAATTTCTCTTTCTATCTCTTGCTGCTAGGCTTTGTTGGTAATATGTAGAAATGCCAATGATTTATGTGGGTTTATTTTATATCCTGCAACTTTGCTAAAGTTGTTTATTATTTCAAGTAGTTTTTTACTTGATTCTCTGGGATTCTCTAAGTATAACATCATGTCATATGCAAAGAGTGATAGTTTTGTTTCTTCTTTGCCTATTCTAATGCCTTCAATGTCTTTTTCTTCTCTTATTGCTAAAGCCAACGTTTCCAGTACAATGCTGAATAACAGTGGTGATAATGGACATCCTTGTTCCACCCCTGATCTTATTGGAAATGTTTCTAGCTTGTCCCCATTACATATTATGCTTGCTGAAGATTTTAGATAGATGCTATTTATTATTTTAAGGAAGACTCCATTTATACCTATGCTCTCTAGTGTTTTTAACAGGAATGGGTGTTGTATTTTGTCAAAATCTTTTTCTGCATCTATTGAGATGATCATGTGGTTTCTGTTAGTTTTGGTGTTGATATGATGAATTATGCTGATAGTTTTCCTTATATTGTACCAGCCCTGCATTCCTGGTATAAATTCTACCTGGTCATAGTGTATTATTCATGTGATAAGTTGCTGTAACCTATTTGCTAATATTTTGTTTAAAATGTTTGCATCTATATTCATTAGAGAAATTGATCTATAATTTTCTTTGTCTGTCTTGAGTCTTCCTGGTTTAAGTATCAGCACCATATTTGTATCATAAAAAGAATTTGGTAAGATTCCTTCTTCACTTATTTTACCAAATAGTCTATATAGTATTGGAATTAGTTGTTCTTTAAATGTTTGATAGAATTCACATGTAAATCCTTCTGGCCCTGGAGATTTTTTTCCTAGGGAGTTCATCAATGGCTTGTTCAATTTCTTTTTCTGAGATGGGGTTATTTAAGTATTTTACTTCCTCTCTTTTTAATCTGGGCAATTTATATTTTTGTCAATATGTATCCATTTCACTAAGATTGTCAAATTTTCTGGCATATAGTTGGGCAAAATAATTCCTAATTGTTGTTTTAATTTCCTCTCCCTTGGTGGTAGCTTCACCCTTTTCATTCTTGATACTAGTAATTTGGCTTTCTTCTTTCTTTTTTTTAGATTAGATTAACCAAAGGTTTATCTATTTTATTGTTTTTTTCATAAAACCAGTTCTTAGTTTTATTTATTAGTTCAATGGTTTTCTTAATTTCAATTTTATTAATTTTTCCTTTGATTTTCAATATTTCTAATTTGGTGTTTAATTGAGGATTTTTAATTTGTTCTTTTTCTAGTTTTTTTGGTTGTATGCCCAACTCATTGATCTCCTCTTTTTTCTATTTTATTTCTGTAAGCATTTAGAGATATAAAACTTCCCCTAAGAACTGCTTTTGCTACATCCCTTAAGTTTTGGTATGTTGTCTCATTATTGTTATTCTCTTGAATGAAATTATTGATTGTTTCTATGATTTGTTGTTTGACCCAATCATTTTTTAGGATAAGATTATTTAGTTTCCAATCATTTTTTATTCTATCTTTCCATGGCCCTTTATTAAATATAATTTTTATTTCATCATGATCTGAAAAGAATGCATTTAATATTTCTGCCTTTCTGCATTGCACTGTGAGGTTTTTATGCCCTAGTACATGGTAAATTTTTGTGTATGTGCCATGTACCTCCAAGAAAAAAGTATATTCCTTTCTATTTCCATTCAGTTTTCTCCAGAGGTCTATCATATCTAGCTTTTCCTAATGTTCTATCCACCTCCTTAACTTCTTTCTTGTTTACTTTGTGTTTAGATTTATCTAGTTCAGAGAGGGGGAGGTTGAGGTCCCCCACTAGTACAGTTTTGCTATCTATTTCTTTCTGTAACTACCTAAATTTCTCCTCTAAGAATTTGGATGCTATACCATTTGGTGCATATATGTTTAGTAACGATATTACTTCATTGTCTATGGTGCCTTTTAGCAGGATGTAGTTTCCTTCCTTATTTCTTTTGATAAGATCTATTTTTGTTTTTGCTTTGTCTGAGATCAGGATTGCTACCCCTGCTTTTTTTATTTCAGCTGAAGCATAATATATTTGGCTCCAGCCTGTTACCTTTACCCTGTATGTGTCACTCTTTTTCAAGTGTGTTTCCTGTAAACAACGTATTGTGGGATTATGGTTTTTAATCCACTCTGCTATACGCTTCCATTTTATGGGAGAGTTCATCCTATTCACATTCACAGTTATGATTACTATCTGTGTCTTTTTCTCCATCCTTTCCCCCCCCCATTTATGCTTTTCTTTTTCCTTTCCCCCCCTCACTAGTGTTTTACTTTTCACCACTGCCTCCTTTAATCCCACCTCCCTTCTATTGTCCTTTTCCCTTTTCTTCCCGTTTACCCTTACTGCTTCTTCCCTCCCTTCTATACCCCTCCCTTTTCTTTCCCCTTTTCCTTCCTACTGCCTATAGTGCAAGTCAGATTTATATACCTAACTGATTATGTTATTCCCTTCTTGAGCCAAATCTGATGGGAGTAAGGTTCAAATAATGCTCATGCCTCTCCCTTCTTTACCTCTGCTCTAATAGGTTTTTGTGTCTCTTCCTGTAATGTAATTTACCCTTGTCTGCCTCCTCCTTTCTCAGTACATTTTCTTAGCTCAGACTAATCCACTTACTTGGATCCATTTAACCCACTTGATTAATTTTTTTTTATCATTACATCAAAGTCAACTTATATCCACCCCCTTTATGTATACTCCTTTAACATGGTATAATAACAATACAGTTCTCAAGAGTTGCAAGTGTCATCTTCTCTTGTAGGAATGTAAACATTTTGCCCTTATTAACAACATATTGTATCTTTCTGTCCCATTTACCTTTTTATATCTCTCTTGAATCTTGTACTTGAAGATCAAAATTTTTGTTGAACTCTGGTCTTTTTATCAGGAACATTTGGAAGTCCCCTATTTCATTGAATATCCATCTCATTCCCTGAAAAATCATGCTCATTTTTGCTGGGTAATTAATCCTTGGCTGCATTCCAAGTTCCTTTGCCTTATGGAATATCATGTTCCACTCCCTACGATCTTTTAATGTAGAGGCTGCAAGGTCCTGTGTAATCTTAACTGTGGTTCCATGATATTTAAATTGTTTCTTTCTGGCTGCTTGCAGTAATTTCTCTTTTATCTGGCAATTTTGGAATTTAGCTATTATATTCCTTGGCATTTTCAATTTGGGATCTCTTTCAGGCAGGGAGCGGTGGGTTCTTTCTATAGTTATTTTGCCTTCATGTTCTAGGAATTTAGGGCAGTTTTCCTTTATGATTTTTTGAAGGATATTGTCCAGGCTCTTTTTTTTCATCATGATTTTCAGGTAAGCCTATGGTTTTTAAATTGTCTCTCCTGGATCGATTTTCCAGGTCAGTTGTTTTACCCACGAGGTATTTCACGTTTTCATCAATTTTTTCATTTTTTTGTTTCTGTTTGACTGATTCTTGCTCTCTCACAGAGTCATTAGTTTCCATTTGTTCAATTCTAATTTTTAACATATTGTTTTCTTCTGTTAGATTTTGTACTTTCTTCTCCAATTGGTCAATTGTATTTTTAATGGATTTGTTTTCTTCAGTGTACTTTTTTGCCAGTTGGCCAATTGTGTATTTTAGGGACTTGTTTTCTTCAGTGTTTTTTTTTCCAATTGGCCAATTGTATTTTTTAAGGACTCCTCTACCTTTCTCATTTGACTTTTAACATCCTTCTTGAGCTCTTCTAAGAAGGCTTTTTGGGCTTCAGACCAGTTCATATTCCCTTTTGATGTTGCAGATGTGGGTTTGTTGACAATGCTGTCCTCCTCAGAATTTCTGTCTTGATCTTCACTCTTCTCATAATATGAATCTAATGCATATTTCTTTTTACTCACAGTATTTCTTTATTTCCTGACCTTTAAAGAGATTAAGCTCTTCTTCTGGGGAACAGAGGGCATTACCCAAGCTTCTTGTGTTGGCAGCCTAGGTCTTGGTCACTGGCTTTGTGTGCTGGGGCCTCTTATGTTAGCAATTGGAAGCTGTAGGATTCTGGCAGCTTACCTGATGTTGGGCTGGAATCAGCAAAGCTGGGACTTTCAGGCAAATCTAGGTTGCCTGCTTTTCCTTTCCTTTAGCTTTCTTCAGCTTTTTTGAGATGGGTGCTGCAGGATGTTCATCTGCCTGGGGACCCTTGCAGTGCTGCCTCCCTTAGCTCTGCTGAGGCACTGGGAGACTCCTTTGCTGTAGAATGCTGAGGCACATGGTGGTTTTCTGAGCTGGTTTCCACCAGTTCTCCCACCCTCACTGAGGCACTCGGGAGGTCCAGCTGTTGGTGTTTGTCTGCTCTACCACCTGGTCTTCAGGATTTCCTCCTGGTTGGCGATTGGAGGCTGTAGGGTTCTGACAGCTTACCTGGTGTTGGGCTGGAAATCAGCAAGACTGGAACTTTCAGGCAACTCTAGGTTGTTTTCTTCAGCTCCTTTCAGATGAATGCTGCGGGGTGCTTATTCACCTGGGCCCTTTGTAGTGCTGCTTCCTTTATTTGTGCTGAAGCACTGGGAGACCCGTTTGCTGTAGAATGTTGAGGCACCAGGATCTCCTCCTGGTGTGCTTAAGTGAGTCTTTCCACTAGCTGGCTGGGAGACTCCGGTTCCATACTGCTCCCCTTCCCCCAGGGTAAGAGGGGCCTTTCCCATTAATCCCTCTAGCTAGGCCACTGCACTGCTGCTCCCTGTCTTTCTTCTGGTTCAGTTGTTCCAGGGTTTTTTCTGGGGTGATATCTTCTGGGTTTTCAGAGGTTGATAGGGGAGGGTGAAAGCGACTACCTTTTTACTCTGCCATCTTGGCTCCCAGAAGCGGAACTCCCTCTCCAGTTCCATTCTTAACTGGAGGTGACTTTTCATGCTAATTTGATCCACTGAGGACGGTTATCTCAATTATCTTTGCATCATCAAAGAAACACATGAACTAAAGGAGTTCTGAACCAAGATTCCCTCTCTATTAGGGATTATAGACATAATATCAATAGTGAATAATAGAAGCTCTGAAGCTGCCATACCTATTCTCTGGTTTTATTTGTTCCCTACACTAAGTAGTAACATAAGCTGTGGAAAAGGAAAATGTGTGTCTTTAGATCTTTCTTTTCATTCTTTTGTAGTGTTGTTCAAGTAACTGTCTATTGTTTTGAACAAGTATATCCTTTAATTGGCCTAGTGAAACTAAATACACCTGTTGGGGCTCATAAGGTAAGCAAGGCTTTGAGTAGATGTAGACACAAAAAATGACCTGAACCTAGGTTAGCTTGTTGGGGATGCACCTGTCCTAAGATATTTACAACTTTCTCTATATTCATAATAGTAAAAGTATATCTTAAAGTCATTATAATGCAATGAAAAAAGGGTAGATATATCTGAAGTCAGAAGACATTCATTCAAATCCTTTCTCTTACTTCTTCTACAATCTTTGGTAAGTCTCTGGGCCTCAGTTTCCTCGATCTACAAAATAGGGGTATTGGACATAGATTACATCTAAGGTTCCTTCCAGCTCTAATCCCTTTGGATGTAGGAGTGTGTATTTTCTATTAAGTCACAATTGCTGGGACATAGATGGTCATTGTTAACTAGCTCTGCTGAACCTAATACCTAGAATTGTTTAGCAACAGGAACTTTGCATTTGTAAGTCATGTTATACTTTTTAAAGTGCTTTCACAAGTACATGCACACACATACACACACACAGAAACTTATGTTTATATATTACACACATATATATCTGTATGTGTGTGAGAGAGAGATCAGCCCATCACCATGTTGCTGGCTTGACATATTTTTTTTTTAAATAAATTCCTTTTAACTCTCTTTTTCCTGAGTTTTGCATTGTTAATCAGGGTGAGAGCCTGAACAAAGAATTTTCCTTTTAACAAACAGCAATTGGAATTTGGAGGACTTTCAACCCTGGCTATCACTGTGAGTGGGCCTGTTTTACCCTCTCTCCCCAGCTGGTAATCAGGCACTTCTTGATATCAGACCTGAGTGGACTCCCTCCTCCAGGGACTAGATAAGCTGTGAAGTGGCAGAGAATTTAGCTCCCCCAATCTCAGGATCAATAAAGGGGAAACTGGTCCCCAAATCCAAATTTTGTTTTTTTGTGCACAAATTAGGAAAGGTATGAGCATGGAAAAGGCAAGGAAGTAAATGACTTTGGATGCATTTGCACGAGAATAATGGTATTCATAGAACAGCTAGGTGACAGTGGATAAAGTGCCTGGACTAGAGTCAGGAATATCTGAGTTCAAATCCAAGCTCAAACACTTAATAGCCATGTGACCCTGAGCAAGTCACTTAACCCTATTTGCTTCAGTTTCTTCATCTATAAAATGAACTAGAAAAGCAAATGGCAAACCATTTCAGTTTCTTTGCCAAGAAAATCCCAAAAGGGGTCACAAAGAGTCAGATATGACCAAAAAAAAAAAAAACTAGACAACAACAAACATTTTATATGTATATATATACATATGTGTATATACACACATATTATATGTATATACATGCTTATGCATCTGTATATATGTATTGGTTATATTTATTATTACATGTAGAAACTGACATAGATGAAGTAAATTAACAGGTTAACACAGCCATTTACTAATAAGGCCAAGATAAGAATCTTGGCCCTCCCAACTGTTTGTATTTTTTTCTTTCTATGAATCATGATTCAGGTCCAAAGAAAGGACTAAAGTAAGACTAAAAACACATGACAGTACCCAGAGTTGTTAATTTAGGGGGCAGCTAGGTGGCGCAGGAGATAGAGAACTGGCCCTGGAGTCAGGAGGACTTGAGCTCAAATATGGTCTCAGACCAGACACTTGACACTTACTAGCTGTGTGACCCTGGGCAAGTCACTTAACCCTATTGCCTAGCCAAAAAAAAGGAAGAAAAAGAAAAAGAAATTGCAAAGTTGTTAATTTTAAGGATTCAGAAAGTTTTGGCTTGGTATCAACACTATAAATTGATCATTTGAAATGAATATTTTATACAGAATATTTGTTAGAAAGTCAGTGTAGTATAATCAAAGAGAATTAACCTAGTGTTCAGAAAGAACTGAGTTCATTTTCTGCCTCTGATGCTTACTCACTTTCTGACTTTGGGCTAGTCACCTAAACTCACAATGCTAAAGATGACTATGTAAGAGAATAAATTGCAGAATAAGTTCTGGTCTGCATTGGTAGAAGGAATTTCCATGCTGGGAGTTGACTATAGCAAATAAAATTCCAGGACTACTCCAAAATTAAAAGAAAAAGTACTAGATATCTCATGTATAACATAGAGCATTTAAAATGGAACTAAGTCATATTAATTAATTTCATATGATAACAAGAATCATTCCATTAGAAAGAATAATTTCATTGGAAATACCTGTTCCCAAAACGCTATTCCTGCATGGCTCTTTATTTTTGTTCAATTGCAACTATTGCCTATTTCAAAAATATTTTTCATTGTTCTTAATTTTTTTTTGAAAATACACTTTTTAAAAATTTGTGACTAGCATCTTAAGCTTCTTGGGAACAAGATTTATTTCCATGAATCTTCTGACTCTCCAGTGACTCAGAAGACTAGGACAAAATAATCTTTGGCTTCTTACAAAGCAAATATTCTGGTGAGAGAAATCTTTTCAAGGTTTCAACCATGTGCACTTGACTGCTTACCAGTGAAGGCTTTAATTTTTTTTTCTTTAATTGTCATCTCTCCAGGTGAAATGGACATCATCCCCATTTACCATTGAGAATGATAGAGCTGATTTAGATTATATGTCCACTGCAAATTAGCTTAATAGCAGCTATCATAGGATAGCATTGTTTTTGCACAGCTGCTGTTGTTTTTATTGGGCCTTAGGGGAACTTCCTTTGAGACTACAAATGCATTCTTATATGTAAAATCCATTCTTTCATTTTGGATTCTTTTAGATGTATATCTAAAGGTTTTATATATATATAATATTCATCCACAGTAAACATCTTCAAGTTCAGACTATCATGCTGTAAGAGGCACCTCATGGAGAACATTCAAGGAGATACAAGTTTAACCTTCCATTTACCAGAATAGGACCCATTCAAAGTTGTAGCAGAATTTGGTTAAGTTGATAATCTCAGTCATGGGGCTAGTCCTTGAATACTATGTTCAGTTCTGAGCAGCACATTTTCAGATAAAGCACAATCAGAGGAGGCGACCAAGATCATGAAGAGACTGGATATCATGTCATTGGAAGGGTTGGTTAAAGGTGTGGGAATATTATATTTAAGTTGGAGAAAAAGGAATTACAGGAAATATGATAGCTGTCTTTAAAAATTGGATGGACTACTATGTAGAAGAATGAGCAGCTTTGTTTTCTGTGGCTCTGTAGGAGAGAATGAGAACCAGGGAATGGATTACAAAAGATAATCAGTATTATACAGTGAAAGTCATTAAAGGAACATTGAACTTGAGTCAGAAGGTCTGGGTTTAACTATCTCTTAAATTGAGGAGATTGGAATAGATGACCTCCTAAGTATCTTCTAGCTCTGGATCTATGATCCTGAAGTCCTGTAACACCCTTTATTAAATAAGACCTTCTGTGACCTTGTGTAAGTCACTTAACTTCTATGGCATTCAGTTTCCTCATCTGTCAAATGAGGGAGCTGGAGTAATTATATTCCAAGGCCTCTTCCAGTTCTAAGTCACATGGTACTAAATTGCAGGAAGGTAGTTTTGACTAAGAGGAAAAAGAAGAAACTTGATAATCAAAATTGTCCAACAATGGATTGGACTGCTTTGAGACATTTAATAAGCATGGGATAGATAACCACCTGTAATAAATAGAGGTGATTCATATTTTGGATAGGTGCCATCACCTCCAAGGTTCTTTCTAAGTCTAAGATTCTGTGATTTAATATGGTTTAGAACCCATTTTATTGATGCCTGATTTTTAAAAACTCACATTTATATAGTTTCATGGTTTCATTTGAGCAGGATAGAGGGTCATAGAAGAGGAGGAATAAATGCTTAGTGGCTAGGCTGCTTTTAAATAGCTTTGTTAGCTGTTACCTCCCATTCTGATATAAAGCATTGGCCAACACTCGATTAATATGTCAAATGAACATCAATCTCCTGGTTTCCTTCATTTTGCTCCCTAGAACACATATACCTACTTCTCCAAACTATTAAGTCATTTGGTATTCATCTGAATAATTGAAAACTTGTTTAGGAGAAGCCTTGTCCAAGAGAGGTAGGAAAACAGGGATGCTGATCAAGCTGTTGGCAAGGTTTTGCTGAGAAGTTTGTGGAAAAGTTTTAATATGGTTCTCTTTACAAATAATGTCTCTTCATCTTTGTAATAGTCAAAACAAAAGTATAATCACTTTTATGAATTTAAATGTCTCTGGGAAATAGTGGTTTGATTCTCTTAATAGATTGGGTCCGTTCAATGAATGAATGTCTACCATAGCAGCCATCCAGGAGTCACTAAACCAAGGTCACAGAGGCTGGTGATTTCTGCCTATCCTTGTCTTTTACTTGCCCACCTGGTTTTCCCAGGATCTATTTTTTCTGAGGGTTTTTCTTTTTAGTATTTTAAATAAAGGAACAAGGCTCCCCAATGCCCCCATTTTACCTCCACCTTAGCTTGTTAGGGAACAATTCTATTTCTGGCTCTTATCTAAGCAGTAGGAAGACTTACTGCTTGTGGGAGGTAGGAATGGGGAATGGAGGAATGTACCCAGAGTACAAATGTGAAAAAAGTATTGAACAGGCAGTTTTATTCCCACACAGAAGAGGGAACATTATTTCTTCTTTCACAACATGACTAATATGGAAATATGTTTTACATGATTGTACAAATTTAACCCATATCAAAACCACTTACTATCTTAGGGAGGAGGGATGAGAAAGAGGGAAGGAAAAAAAAATTGAATCTCACAATCTCATAAAAATGAATGTTAAAAACTGTCTTTACATGTAATTGGGAAAAATAAAATACTATTAAAAAGAAAAAAGAGGGATATTAAGCAATAAAGAATTATTGGATGATCATATCCAATTAAGAGGGTAATATATAAGAGTTGCTAATTAGATATTTTACATTTTATCTCCATGGAGTATAACCTGATCAGGGCTAAGTGGGTTCTTTTTTTTCTGATTTTTCTCTTTAGTCAACTCTTTTCCTCTCAGGTGATCTGGGGCCATCTCTGCCACTTGCCTCAGTGACTTCAGTAGCTGATACCCCACTTCTCAGGTGCCCAGAAAAGAGGAAAGATGCCATCTCCCCTTCCAAAGCTCATAAAATCCTATGCCAATAGGGAAAAAATGCAAAAAGAAGGCAGTCTCATACCAGACAAAGGCTTGCCTAGGAAGCCAAGTGCTCAAGGACAAAACTCAGGTAAGGAAACGACATCCTTCCACTAACCCTACACTGCTATCAAACTCAAATAGAAATAAGGCCAATAAACCATAAATAAGGATCACTGTGGCTGAATATTAACTTAGAAAATCACATATTAACATTATCTATGTTCTATTATATTTTATTTATTTCATTAAATATTTCCCAATTGCATTTTAGTTTTGTTCATGGGACAGGGAGTGTTGGACAATACAGTCTGGTGGTTTTGACACCTCTGAAGTAAACAACCAAATTTCCTTTGAAATACCAGATAATAAAAATCAAGAAACCATGTTAAAAAACTAAGCAAAAATGAGACTAATGATTTGAGTTTCTATCTTAATTAAGCATTCTTTCCTATAATTTTTTGGGGGATTGTAGGCTATGAAGGAAGAATCTTCTTGCAAAAGATCAAGTTTTGATACCTGATGATATGCAAATGCCTAAGAGACACTGGAAAATAGCAACAAGAGAATGAAATCCCCTGTCTTCTCCCTTAAAGCTCAATTGAAAACAAAATTATAGTGAGTACCTACTATGTGCAAGGAAATAATCTAGGGGATGGGGATATAAATATAAAACACAGTTCCTCTCTACAAGAAGAGTGTGTGTAATATGTCATAAAGAATAGTATGACAGGGGGTCCCACTCCCCTCTGGAACCACCAGCTATCCTAGATGGGGTGTCAAGGAGTAATAATAATTATGTAAGTATAATTCAATTCCCATATCCAATATATCTTCTGTGAACATAAGCCATGGGAATTATTTAATTATTTATTTGTATTTATATATTTATTATATATTTATATAATTATGTATTTTAGTTAATAATTATTAATTATGACAGATTAGCAAAATAAACAACAAAGAAAAATCAAACAGGAAATATTCTCAGTTCCCTCCCTCTATCCATATAATGTAATGTGTACAATCTCCAATAGACTCCTATTCTGGGGGTGTGGTTGGGAGAAAAGTATGGCATTGGGGAAGAGAGATGAATGGGGAAACTATGAGGCAGAGATGGGGAGAACATTCTAGGCGCAGGGAAGAGCTCATAAAAAGGCACCAAAATGGAGGCTGCAGGGTCATACTGAAAGGAAAGTAAGAAACAGATCCATGTCATAATGGTTAGAAGTCAAGAATCAGGAAGACCTAAGTTAAAATCCTCCATTTGATATTTACTAGTTGTGTGACCCTTGGTGTGTTTTTTTAATCTCTCAACCTCAGTTTTATTTATTTATTTAATCAGTAAAATAAGATAATAAAAATACCCACTTCACAAGCTTCTTGTTAGGATCAAATGAGATATAGGTAAAGTGTTTTGAGAACCTTAAAGTACTAAAACCATTATTAATGGCAATGATAATCAGCTGGGTCATAGAGTATTTTTGGGGGGAAGAAAGAGGGGTTCCAAACCAATGCCTTAAGAAGATTATTTTGACAGCTGTATGAAAGATGAATTGCAGATGAGGAATTATAGGTACTAATTCAAGGAGGCAAATATGTTTCATAGGTATCACTGAGACTTCATAAGATGAAAAGATAGAAATAGTTATTGTTGCAGGGACTATACGAAGACAGGCACATGGATGTACTGTTTGTGGAGAGATTAATGGGTCCAAACAACAGGAGAGCAATTGAAAACTATGGTAAGAAAGTGACAAAAAAAGTCCATTCTTTTTGACTCAGAGTTCTCATTATTAGGCATATACCCCAAGGAGCTCAAGGACAGAGAGTTTCCATAAGCACGAAAATATTCAAAGCAGTGTGTGTATGTGTGTGTGTGTGTGTGCATGTGTGTGTATGTGTTAGCAAATAATTATAAACAAAGTATGAACCCATTGTTTAGGGAATAGATGAGGAAATTTTGGTCCATCAGAAATTATGAATATGAAAAATTCAGAGAAGAATGGGTAAGTTTGTGTACAATGAAGTAAACATACAGGAAAACATGATACACAATTACCTCCACAATTTAAAGGCAAACAACACACTCACATACACATACACACAGAGATGCACTAACACAATAGTACGCACCATAGTTATTATAACTATGCTTATTCCTGGAAAAGAATTGAAAAATGAACCTCCTCTTTGCAGAGGTGGGGAACAATGGGTATGGAATATTACCTATGTTCTCACATGCTTTCCATCTGTTTTGTGTGTGTGTGTGTGTATGTGTATGTGTGTAACTGTTGTTTTTGCTCTCCTTAGTTACAAGAGATGGGGAAAATATATTATATTATGATATGAAAGTGATTTACAAGTGAAATATATGAATAGAATTTTGAAAAAGGCATGTGTAGAAGATGAAAACCAGGACAAGTAGGAGAATATGAATACAAAGAAAGGCAAAATCTCATAAGAATTATATCAGGAGTACCAATTCTGAAAATGAGCTTATGCTGCTGAGGAAAGTAAGGGACAACAACAACAACAACAAAAAAAGGATTGTTAAGGCTAAATGGAGATAAAGAGTAGGATCAAAGAGAAAAAATAGGAGCGCAGCTTGGGGTGGATGAGATAATAATAATTGAACAGAGAGAAAACCCAAAGCTGCTCAACTCTCATTTTGCTGGTTTTTTTTCCTACAAAAGAGATTAACCTGTTTAAAAGCAATTTCTTTTTTCAAAAACTTTATATGCTGTTTCCTGAAATCATTTGTTCATTTCTGAATATGCTCTTCCTCATTTCTTACCCAGTGAGTCATCCTTAGTAATAAGGATTAAAAAACGGGATGAGGAGGGAAGCATTTAAGCAAAACTCTTCAAGAGATCATTTATGTCTGAAGTTATATGCTATATATCCTGCCAACAGTTCCCAGTCTCTAAAACAAAGGGAGAAAGGTGCATTTTCTCAACTCCTTTTGAACTGAGATTTGTTTTTGAATTCCAAAATATTTTTGAGCTTCTTTTTATTTCATTTCTTTTTATATTGTTGTAGTGATTGGATATATTGTTTCCCTGGCTTTGCTCATTTAGCTCTGTATCAGTTCACTTAAGTCTTCTCACTATCCTCTGATTCTTCACATATCTAGATTCTTATGGTACAATAACAGTCCATTACATTATTGTACCACAATACATTTGACCATTCCTTAATTGGTAGGCATCAATTTTATTTCCATTTCTTTGCTGATGTAAAAACTTGATACTATTAAAAATAGTATGTCTATGGGAGAGAATGACATTTTGACTAGAAAAAATCTGGTGTGGGGGGCTAATGAAGAATTGTTGCATTCACTAAAAATAAGGAAATGGTAAGAAAGCACCTAGCTTCCCTCAATTAATTCAAACACCTGACCTAGAAAAACCATATCCACAATTACAGAAATACCCAATGGATGAACTATAGAGTCACAATAATATTTGAACTATTATGGAGAATGATTGAGGTAATGGAGAATTGAAAAATGTTTATTTATGTTTTAATGTTCAGAAATGGAAAGAGATGAGTGTCTACATATTATATTCCAGTGAGCTTGACTTCAATTCTATCATAGAATAGGTCATTAAAGACTTGGCTAATAAACATCTAGAAAAGGAAATGATGACTACAAAGAACCAGCTGAGCTTCATTAGAACTAGTCATGCCAAAATAACTTTATTTTTTTTGCTAGTATACTAAACTGATCATGAAATTGCTATAGATAAAGTTTAACTAGATTTTTACAAAGCATTTAATAATCTCTCATGCTATTGTTGTGGAAAAGGTACAGACATGTGGGCTAAAAACAAATAAAGGACAACTTGATGGATTCAAATGGTTGAATGGTCAATGAGTCATCATTCATAGTCCAATGTCAACTGGAAAAGCTTTCTTCAAAGATGCCCTCCTTCCACCCAGGAGATGGGCTAGGATCCATGCTATCTTACATTTTTGTCAATGATGGGAATAAAGGCAGAAGGTGTGTTTACCAAATTGAAAGATTAGAGAAATAGCTAAAGTATTAAAAAAAAAAAACATAGGCAGATTCCCTAAAGATTTTGAGAGTCCCTAGAATATTAGACTGAATCTAATAGGACTGTGCTAGGTCTATACCCAAAGGTGAGTAAAGAAATAGGACAAGGACTTGTATGTATAAAAAGATTTCTAGTAGCTCTTTTTTTTTATCATGGCTGAATAAGTTGTGACATGAATATGATGGAATGTCATGGTGCTTTAAGAAATTAGGAAATAGATGATTTCAAAAACACATAATAAGATATATAAAATGGTGAAGAGTGAAGTAGGCAGAACCAGAAAAAACATTTTATACTATAACAATTTTGAAAAGAAAAGCAACTTTGAAAGCTATAAGCACAATTATGATTCAAGTGACCATCTATGATTCCAAAGGACCAATGAAGAAGAATACTATTTTTCTCCTAGCTGAGAGGTGACAGATTTCAGGAGCAGAAAGAGACATTTGTTTATGTATACAACAAGTGAGGCACCTTGTTTTGCTTGACCAAGCATATAACAAGGAATTTATTTTTTATTTTATATTTGTTTTCTATCATGGCAAGAGATGGGAGGGAGAAATGCATTTATGTTAATTTAAAAAATAAATTAGAGAGTTGGAAAAGATCTATACATGTAGAAGGTTGAATGAACTTTCAGATTGTTAGTTTCACTTAATTGTTTTTCCTTGTTACAAGAACTCTCTCATGGAGTGAGAGTAATCTTTAAATACTTATAATATAAAAAGAAAACACATCAATAACCATGCACCCCTAACTCAATTGAGATAAATAAAAAGTCATGCAATTGGGTTAAAAAATCAACTTCACAAGTACAAAACAGAGAATGCATCATTAGACTAAAGCTTTTCTCAAAGATATTTGATTCAATTGAGAAGAGGGATTGGGGAGCTGGAACCAACATGGAGAAGTACAGGCGGCACCTCAGCTGAGTTCTACTAAATTTTCCCTGCAAACAATGTTAAAATAATACTTCAAATCAAATTCTGGAGTAGCAGAGGTAACCAAAGGTCAGAGTGAGACAATTTTTCCAGTCCAAAACTACTTAAGAGGTAAGCAGATGTTTGTGACACTGGGGAGATAGTAGGTCTGAAATGCAGAACATGCCAAGCCAACACCAGCAGCAGGCTTTGGAGGCACCAGCAACAGTGGCAGCAGCAGCTTCAGTAGCTCTCAGCTACACAGGTTATAGCATTCAGACAACTGGTCTGAAAGAGATTCCAAGCAACCCTTTGTCGGCAGAGGATGTGTGGCACTGTTGCATTGCCCATATGAAGTTCTGGGTCTCAGTCCCAGGGTGAGACAATTCTTAACACTAATGAGCCACCTCTTTTTCCATTTGACCTTTTTTGTGATAATATGTATTTATTTTAAAGTAATGTTTTATTTTCTTCCACTTATATGTTAAAACAATTCTTAACATTTTTTTTAGGTTTTGAGTTCCAAATTCCATCTCTCCTTTCCTCCCTTCCCTCCTCCTTCCCTGAGAGAGCAAGTGATCGGATTTAGTTTATACATGTGAAATCATGTGAAAACATTTCCAAATTAGTCATTTTGTATGAGAAGTCAGAAAAAAAGAAAGTGAAAAATAGCATACTTCATTCTGTATTTAGACAGTATCAGGTCTTTCTCTGGAGGCAGATAGCAAGTTTCATCATGACTTCTTTGGGATTATTTTGGATCACTGTATTGGTGAGAAAAGCTAGGCCATTTAAAATTCTTATTTTGTACAATATTATTGTTACAGTATACAATGTTCTGCTTCTGCTCACTTCACTTTGCATCAGTTCATGTAAGTCTTTCCAGGTTTTTCTGAAACCATCCTGCTTGTCATTTCTTAAAGCACAATAAATATTCCATCACAGTCATATACCACAACTTGTTTAGCCATTCCCCAACTGATGGACATCCCTTCAATTTCCAATTCTTAGCCACCATAAGAAGAACTGCTATAACTATCTTTGTATAAGTAGGTCCTTTTCCCTTTTTTAAAAAAAGATCTTTTGGATATAGGCCTAGCACCATTTTATAGCCTTTGGTCATAGTTCCAAATTGCTCTCCAGAATGGTTGGATCTGTTGCCAATTCCATCAACAATGCATTAAGGTCCTAATTTTTTCACATCCCCTCTTTTGTTATATTAGCCAATCTGATACATGGGAGGTGGTACCTCAGAGTTGTTTTAATTTGTATTTCTCTAATCAATAGGGATTTAGAGCATGTTTTATATGACTATAGATAACTGATTTCTTTATCTGAAAACTGCCTGTTCATATCCTTTGACTTTTATCAATTGGGGAGTGACTTGTATTGTTATAAAATTCTCTCTCTCTCTCTCTCTCTCTCTTTCTCTCTCTCTCTCTCTCTCTCCCTCTGTATATATATATATATGTGTGTGTGTGTGTGTGTGTGTGTGTGTGTGTATACATACCTGTATATATGTAATAAATATATATATATATATACACATATATGAGAATCAGGACTTCTTCAGGAATACTTGCTGCATTTTTCCCCATTTTTTTGCTTTCCTTCTAATTTTTGTTGCATTTGTTTTGTTTGTGGGAAAATTTCTTAATTTTATATAATCAAATTATGTATTTTATGCTACCTTGTTTTTCAAGGAGCTCTTCTCTTCAGTAGATTTTTGTTCTTCTTTTACCATTTGGTCAATTCTGACATTTTTTTAAGTTGATATTTTCTTCAGTATTTTTGTACCTCTTTTACCAGAGTGTTGTTTCACTTTTTGTTATTTTCTTGAATCTCCAATTTGTTTTCCCAATTTTTTCCTGTCATATTAGATTTTTAAAAGCACTTTGGAGCTCTTCCAAGAATTCTAGTTGGGCTTATATGTAATTCATATATTTTTTTCTTTAAGTCTTTGCTTGTAGCTCTTTTTGTATTTTTGTCTTCTTAGTTTCTGTTTTTTCTGTCATCATAGCAATTCTTTACGGTCAGGTTCTTTTATTGTTTGTTGCTTATTTTTTCTAGCCTATTACTTGAATTTTGGCTTTATCTTAAAATTGGACTTTGCTCTCCCAAGGTGAAAGGGGCACTGTCCTGAGCTACTTCTTTTTCCTGCAGTTTTCAGAGCTAGGCTGAGGCTTTGTAAGCTTTTGGTGTTTCCAAGGTGGTATGATCTAAGAAGTGTGGTTGCTGCTCTCCTGGTCTTTACCCAGGAAGGGATCTTTTTTCCCTGTATCTGCAAATGCTTATACTCCTCTTGGCCCTGTAACTGTGACTAGGTCTTCTGCTCTCCTATAGTTGCAATTGCTAGTGCTCCTTTCTGCCTTGAAACTTTGACCAGTATCTTTAATCCCTTGTGAGTGACCACAAGCACTCTTATCCTACCTGGAACTGTGACCAGGGTCCCTGTTGTACTGAGGCCACAGGCGTTAGTAATCCCTTTTGTTTTGGAACTGCAACCCCAAAATGCATGTGAACAATGCAACAGGGTCCTGAACCCAAGGTTAGCAAAAATACCCTGTAATCTTTTTTACCATCTGTGGGCTAAGAGCTCAAGAAGCTATTGCTGATTCAGCTGCCTCCAAGGCCTACTGCTGGCATTGTGGCACTGCCTGTATTGAGCTTCAGGCCAACCACCACCCTGGTGAGACAGACATTTTTTGCTCACCTCCTAAGTTGTCTTGGACTGGACAATTGTTTTACCTAAATTTTTCTTGTTTCTGCTGCTCCAGAATTGTATTCAAGGCATTATGCTTAAATTGTTTTGAGGGGAATTTGGGAGAGTATGGTTGATTTACTGCTCCTACTCTACTATCTTGGCTCTGGTCTCAGCATGTAAGATGGAATGCTAACTTTGGTGACCAACAAAAAAGTCAGTTTGGATGGAACATAGTATACAGAAAGTTTAGCGATATGATATATCTTAAAAGGCAAGTTAGAGCTAGATTATCAATCAATTCATTAAGCACCTATCATGTTCCACACTTTGTAGTAAGCATTGGGGATACAAAAAAGGCAAAAGATAATCCTTACTCTAAAAGAGTTTATAATATGTGGTATAAATATCAATAAACATAGAGGGTCAAACATGTCAGACTAAGCAGCCTATATTTAATCAATAATCCAAAAGCAGACCATTGAAAATCTTTGAGCATGAAAGTGATATGGTTTGACCTGTGTTTTAGGAATTTAATTTTACAACCTTGTGGAGGATGCATTAAAGGTTGACAAATTAGGCTGTTGCAATAGTTCAGGTGAGTTATGATGAGAACCTGTTCTAGGGTATTGGCCATTTGAGTGGAGAGAAGGGAGTGGATACATATGATATTGTAGAGGCAAATTAGAAAGGTAACAGCTACTGATTGGTTATTGAGAGTGGGGGATTGTGAAGAGTCAAGAATGACTCCAAAGCTGTGAACCTGGATGAGTAGAAGGATGGTGGCACTCTCAAATGAAGAAATTTTGTAGAGGAGTGGAGTTTAGGAAAATAGCTGGTGAGTTTAGTTTTGATATTGAATTTAAAATGCCAATTGTATGGTCACATGAGTATGTCTAATAGGCAATTGATGATGTAGGGCCTGGATTAAGAAGAAATGTTAGTGCTAAATGCATAAATTTGAGAATCATCTGCACACAGACAATTTGAGAATCATCTGCACACAGAACCTGTGGGGAAAAAATGTGGTGACATGAGAGAGCAGGAAAAAAAAAAAACCAAGGAGGAAAAAATGGGAGAAGGTAGAGGGAAGAAAAGGAGAAGAACAAGAAAAGAGGGCCCAGGAGAAAATCTTGAGCAAATCCTATGCTTAGGCTACAAGAAATGGGTAATAATTACTCAAAAGGAAATGAAAAGGATTGGTCTGACAGGCAAAAAGAGCATTTTTTTTTCAAAATGTTTTGTTATTTTGAATTATCAACAATCACTTCCATAAGCTTTTGAGTTTTAAATTTTTCTCCCCCACCTTTCCTACCTCCCTCCCCAAGATGGCATGCAATCTAATATAGGCTATACATATACATTTCTTTTAAACATATTTTCACATTAGTGATGTTTAAGTAAGAATTAGAACTAATAGGAGGAACCACCAGGAAGAGGAAACAAAACACAACAGAAGAGAAAAAAATAGCAAATAGTATGCTTCAATCTGCATTCAAACTCCATAGTTCTTTCTTTAGATGTGGATAGAATTTTCCATCATGAGGCTTTTTGAGATGTCTTAGATCCTTGTATTGCTGAGAGGGGTTAGTTCTATCAAAGTCAGTCATCACTCCATGTAGCTGTTACTGTGTACAATGTTCTCTTGGTTCTTTTCACTTCACTCAGCATCAAATCATACAAGTCTTTCCAGGTTTATCTGAAGTCTGCCTATTCATCACTTCTTATAGCACAATAGTATTCCATTACATTCATATATCACATCATATATTACATTCACATATCACGTTCACATATCACATTCATATATCACATATCTGTGTCTTTCTCTCTATCCTTCCCCCCATTTATGCTTTTCTTTCTCCTTTCTCCTTTTCCCTCCTCACTAATGTTTTGCTTTTGACCACTGCCTCCCTCAGTCCCACCTCCCTTCTAATTAGCCCCATCCCTTTTCTGTCCCTTTTTCCCTCCTACTGCCTACAGGTTATGTTATTAACCTAACTGGTTATGTTATTCCCTTCTTGAGCCAAATCTGATGAGAGCAAGGATCAAACAATGCTCATCTCCCTCCCTTCTTTCCCTCTGCTGTTAATAGGTTTTTGTGTCCTTTCCTGTGATGTAATTTACCCTTGTCTGCCTTCCCCTTTCCTTTACTCTCAGTACATTTTCTTAGTTAGATCAGATTAATTCACTTACTTGGATCCATTTAACCCACTTGATTAAATTTTTTTTCATCATTATATCAAAGTCAATTTATACCCATCCCCTTTATGTATACACCTTTAACATGATGTAATAACAATATTGTTCTCAAGAATTACAAGTTCCCTTGTAGGGATGTAAACAGTTTGTCCTTATTAATAACATGTTGTTTCTTTCTATCCCATTTACCTTTTTATGTCTCTTTTGAGTCTTGTATGTGAAGATCAGATTTTCTGTTGAACTCTGGTCTTTTTATAAGGAAGGTATGGAAGTTCCCTGTTTTGTTGAATATCCATCTCCTACCCTGAAAGATCATGCTCATTTTTGCTGGATAGTTGATCCTTGGTTGTAATCCAAGCTCCTTTGCCTTATGGAATATCATATTCTATACCCTACAGTCTTTTAATGTAGAAGCTGCAAGGTCCTGTGTAATCCTGATTGTGGTTTTGTGATATTTAAATTGTTTCTTTCTGGATGCTTGCAGTATTTTCTCTTTGACCTGGTAATTTTAGAATTTGGCTACTATATTCCTTGATGTTTTCAATTTGGGATCTCTTTCAGGAGGTGATTAGTGGGTTCTTTCTATGGCTATTTTATGCTCTGGTTCTAGGACCTCAGGACAGTATTCTTTTATGATTTCCTGAAAGATATTGTCCAGGTTCTTTTTTTCATTGTGATTTTCAGGTAGACCAATAATTTTTAAATTGTCTCTCCTGGATCAATTTTTCAGGTCAATTGTTTTTTCCAAAGAGATATTTTACATTTTCATCTATTTTTTCATTCTTTTGTTTTGTTTGACTGATTCTTGCTCTTTCATAGAGTCATTAGCTTCCATTTGCCCAATTCTAATTTTTAACAAATTGTTTTCTTCTATTAGATTCTGTACCTCTTTCCCCATTTGGCCAATTGTATTTTTTAGGGACTTGTTTTCTTCAGTGTACTTTTTTTTTCCAGTTGGCCAATTGTATTTTTTAAGGACTTGTTTTCTACAGTTAATTTTTGTCCTTCTTTTTCCAAGCTATTGACTCTCTCTTGTATACCTCTCATTTCTTTTCCCATTTTTTCTTCTACCTCTCTCATTTGACTTTTAAAATCCTTCTTGAGTTCTTCTAAGAAGGCTTTTTGGGCTTCAGACCAGTTCATATTCCCTTTTGAGGTTCCAGATGTAGGTTTGTTGACAATGTTGTCTTCTTCAGAATTTCTGCCTTGATCTTCATTCTTCCCATAATAGGAATCTATCGTACATTTCTTTTTGCTCATGGTGTTTGCTTATTTCCTGGCCTTTAAGGAGATTGGGCTCTCCTGCTGGGGAGCAGAGGGCATTGACCCAAGCTTTTTGTATTGGGAGCCTAGGGCCTGGTCAATGACTCTGTGTGCTGGGGTCTCCAATGTTGGCAGTTGGAGGCTGTAGGATTCTGGCAGTTTACCTGGTGTTGGGCTGGAATCAGCCACACTGGAATTCTAGGGGTAGGATTGGCTAGTGTGGCTTCTGGAGATTTCCTGCTCTCCCAGGCCTTTCCTTCATTTTGCTTTCTTCAGCTCCTTTCAGATGGATGTTGTAGGGTGTTTATCCACCTGGAGCCCCTTGGAGCACTGCTTCCCTTAGTTTTCCTGAGGCACTGGGAGAGCCGGTTGCTGTAGAATGCCGAGGCACCTGGTGGTTTTCTGAGCTGGTTTCCATCAGTTTCCCCACCCTCAATGAGGTATTTGGGGTCCAGGTGTTGGTGTTTGTCTGCTCCACCACCTGGGCTTCAGGATCTCTTCATGGTATGCTGAGGTGAAGCTTTCTGATAGCTTGCTGGGATGCCTCCCATTCTGTACTGCTTCCCTTCCCCCAGGGTAAAAGGAGCCTTTTCAGTTAATCTCTCGAGCTACCTGGACTACTGGACTGCTGCATTCTCTCTTTCTTCTGGTTCAGCTGTTCCAGGGTTATTCCTGGGGTCAAGAAGAGCAATTTTTTAAAGCAAAGAAAGAGAGAGAATACAAGAGATAAGCGTGACTGACAATGTCAAAAGCTGCCTGTGAAGAAATACAGGATTTAAGAAACAATAAGAAAACAATATTCAATCCCCCTCTCTGAGTATCACTTCTTAATTCCATGCTCTGAGCTATAAAATAATTCTAGTTCATTAAAAAAAAAGTCTCATTATGTTACTAAGTTTGAGAAATAAAAAGTTTTCCACTATGTAGAATAATTGTTTTTGAGATTATGGAGAAAGGGTATTTTTTTTTCTGTAAGACCAAATTTAGAGGAGATGTACTTAAATTGAATTGAAAGAGAGGAGTTTGAAATAACTTTTTTTCCTTCCTGGTTGATTAGACAGGAAACCAAAGGAGATAGCAAAAGCATATCCCCAGAGATCTTTAGAAATAGGATAGAAAACTATTATTTAGGGTAGCTGTGTTGAATTACCTAAAAGCAAGGCACCGGATCAAACGACCTTGGGGAAAAAGAGTTTCTCAATTGTGTGATCTCAGATAAATTATACTATTGGCTGACTTAAAACTCATCAAATTCTTTTAAAAATATGGTATATTTATTATGAAAATGGGGTATTTTTCTTTCTTATGAATTATTTTAATGAAGAATAGAATAATTGAAGAAGAATTATGACAAATATTGAGTGGTTGTATTTTTGTCAAAATGGTTTTAAATGAATGCTCCATTCAATTGATTAAATGGACAAATAATCAGTCAATTTTACTGATTGGTATCATTTAGATGAAACAAAATGATTGATTGAATGGATGAGTAGTGTTGTTTTTGTGTAGCCACAGCTGCACATTGAACCTGTGATGTCTCACTGATTCCTTCTGTGATTCTTGGCACAGCTTTTGAAATCCTGTTTATTCAAGATTGCTAGCAATGAGTAAAGCCAATAAGCATTTATTAAATGCCTACTATGTGCATGGAGCTGTACTAAGCACTGGAGATACAAAGAAAAGGGGGAGGAGTCCCAGTTTTCTAGGAGTTTACATTGTAATGATGAAAAAAACTTTAAAAACAAGTACAGGATACAGGATAAATTGAAAAGACTCTCAGAAGAAGGGGGGCATTTTGCAGAATGTAGGAATTTAGGTGACCCTTGAAAGGCACCAGGATAGCCAGAGGCAGGGTTGAAGAAGGATAGAATTCCAGGCATGAGCCACAGCCAGGCCAGGGATGGATCATCTTGTGTAAGACCTTGATTATATTACTTGATTGAGTATGTGGATGGGATTTAGGTGTCAGGAGACTGGAAAATTAGGAAGGGTTCAGTTTGTAAAGATCTTTAAAAGCCAAGGAGAGCATTTTGTGTTTGATCCTCAAGGTACTTGGGAATCAGTGAAGTTTATTGAATAGGAGGGTGACAAGACTAAAGCTGTGCTTTAGAGAAATTTGTTTAAACTAAAAATGGGCAAGTGTGACCAGCTGCTTTAGCATGTGGTTTGGGGGAGCAAAAAGAGAAGTATCTTTGAAACATGAGATGGTGTGAACATGCTGTTCAAAGAAAATGAGCAAAATTCTGGTAACTTCCCTTACATACTCTAGTCCCGGTTCTAACATAGACTAAGCTCCATCACCTTGGACAGATCACTTATTTCCTCTCTAGTCTAGGCTTCTGAAACCTCATCTGTTTTATGAGATGGTGTGTCTTGATGATGTTCCATATACATATAGTCCTAAAACAAGTCTGACCATCTCACTGCTTTTCTAAAAGAGTCCCAATGTCTCTCTAGCTTAAAATTCAAGCTTCTCGGATCGGAAATGCCAAGTCGTCCACTGTGTTGCTCCCACCTATTTTTTCCAGATTTATGTCCTGTTACTTCCTGTCTTACATTATGTATTCCAGCCAAACTAATTTCTTCATTTTGCCTGAAGACAGTATGCCACTCCTATTCATCTCCATACCTCTGCATTGGCTGTCCCCCATGCCTGGAAGGCACTCTCTACTTCTTAGAATCATTAACTTTCTTCAAGGCTCAGCTTAGGTGCCACCCACTACAAAAAGCCTTTCCTGACCACCAATGCCGAAGTTTTTTAAGGTCTCTCATCCTTCTAAAATTGCTTTTTTATTTACTTATTTGCACATATATTGCATCCCCCCACCAGTAGAATGAAATTTGAGGTCAGGTCTATTACATACATACATACACATACACATAGAAATACACATGGACACACACTATATATACATATATGTATTAAATATTATCTAAATACATACAAACACATATTCATAAATGTATGTATTGTGTATGTATGCATGTATTATGTATGTATCTTTGCATCTCCAATGCCTGGAACACTGTAGATGCTGACTTAATCTGAACTTCTAAGATTCTTTAGTACTCTAAGATATATGAGATTTTATGAATTCACTTCCAAGATGAAACATAAATTTCATCCACTTCAATTACTTGAGTACAGGATGTTGTGCTTTTAAAGTGTGTAAACTTTTATCTAACATTTGAAGTCATCAGGGCCTCTAGAAAAAGACAGGTCTGTAGATAAAAAACATAGCATAAGAATCTAGACCTTGTTTGAGGGAAATTGGTTTTATTTACAAGACTTAATAAGGATTACTTCAGTAATTGAGTTTTCATATAAATCACACTAAATTTAAGCTTATCCAATAGTTTTATGAATACTCATGATGGTCTACTGGGGAGGAAGATTGTACTGTATAAAATATAAGTTAGTGTCATGAACTTAAAACACTAGTTAAGAGGGGAAGAAAGAAACACAAACAAAAAAATCCCACAAAAAAAGTACAGATGGTCTCCATCCTAGCTAGATTCACTCCGTATCATCACAGCTGTAACTAGATCTGGGCAGGCAGCCAGGGCATTGCCCCAGGTGGCAACAACTGATCTTATCACCTAATTAGCAAGAATGTGATGGGTCAGGACTGAACCTGGGATTCCACTGGTTTAGGGAATTCTCAGTGAAGGAACTTTCTCTGACCAAGCAAATCACCACCTTCTCTACAACTTAGTCTTAAAGGGTAGCCTCGGAGCACTGAGAAGTTACATGACTTTCCTAGGATCATTCTATCAGTATGAATCAGAGGTAAGACGTGTATCCAGGTATTCCTGACTCTCAGGCTGCCTCTCTATTCATTATGTCACACTGCAAATCTAATTAATTCATTGAAATGAAGAAATGTGAACAAACCTCAGGTTAGCTCCTCTCCTGCCCTGCCCCACTCATCCTCACTTCCCCCACAGCAAGTTCCTAAATAGCAACCTCATAGTATCCCAGAATCAATAAGTCCTTTCGTCTTGAAATGTCTCATCCCCCCCCCCCGAAATGAATTTGTGTTGAAGTGTTGATTTGAAGCATGCCCCACCATGCCTTCTCTAGCATGCTTTGTGAAGCTTGCCCTGGTGGCAATAAGACAGGTTGTGACTCTGCCTCTCTCCCAACATTGTGGGACCATCTACAAGAGGAAACTTCTTTCTTTTTGTTTCTTTCTTCTTTACTTCTTTCTTTTTCTTTCTTTCTTTCTTTCTCTTTTTTCTTCCTTCCTTCCTTCTTTCTTTCTTTCCTTCTTTCCTTCTTTCTTTCTATCTGTCTTTCTGTCTTTTTCTTTCTTTTTGCCTTCCTTCCTTTGTCTCTCTTTTCTCTCTTTCCATCTTTCTTTTTTCCTTCCTTCCTTTTTTCATGTCTTTCTCTTTCTTTCTTTTCTCTTTTCTTCAGTTACTATCTATTTATAACAATTCTTTAGAGTGTATTTAGGAGCACCATACAGTAACCTCTGGGCTGATGAATGCTTAATGATTTTAGAGGCTAATTGACCTGTGACTTAAGAGCATGGTAGCATGGAAGGAAGTTCCATGGCATTGCCATTCAATGGCATTGTGTTCTGACGGTGCATTCATATCAGGAATGGAGAATGAGTCAATTTGGGAAGTGTGAGCATGAAGCTTAACTGTCACTAGGCCACACATACATAGATAAATAAGCACACACACACACACACACACACACCATCACTCTGTATGCCAGTATAAAGTGAACTACAATGAAAGTCTGATTTTGCCCCATATAATGTGTATGAATCATGGACTTCTGAATTCCTAGTGATTTCTTTTCTTTTTCTTTCTTTTTCTTTTTGTCAAAAAGTTACCCAAGCAGGTCTAGGGTGAATTAAGTTACTAGGTACTGTGAGAGTTGGCAACCAGATAGCTTTCATAAAAATTCTCAACTATTTTCTCTTCTTAAGCTTGCCAAAGGTGTGTGTGTATGTGTGGGGAAAGATATCCATCTTTTCCTTTCAGACTAAAGGATATCATTCTCATCAAATTGGGTAGTCATGGAACTCTCCCAAGTTAGGCTCCTCTGTTTTTTAAATAAATTCTATGTGAGCTATGGTCTCATGCAATGCCAAACATGTCTGACACAAAGTCTAACCTAATCTTGATCCTTACCTGCTAAAATCCACTCCTGCCTGAAATTTAGACTTGCAGTGATGAAGTAATGTTCTCACATCGATTTTCATTTGACATTCTCGTCATCAAGGCATGATTGGAAACACTGATCCTAGCAGGGTGGGAAACCTTTCTATTTCTGATTGACTTCAGCACAGGATTTCATGGCCAAGGCAAGATCTGAAGCCATTTTTTTTTCCTGCATTCAAATCCAATGTTCTTTCTAATGCATCACACTTGGTCACTATACCATGTTGCTTCATTCAAATAAAAAAGATCTAAGTTGGGTCTGACAGCTGCTTCCATCAGCACTTGTCTTGTTGTTGTTTGTCCTTCATTTCAAAGTGAACCAATGGAGTCATAGAGTTATATCTTGACTCAGGATGAATTAGATTTAAGTGAGGCAGAATTGTACAAAGTCATCAGCCTCACTGTCTCTTCCAGAGTCATAGAAGTCTAGTAGCAAAAAAAAGTCAAGACAACTGGTGATGGCCAGGGATTTGGTGTTCTTATGTCTAACAAAGCTCTATGTGTCCCACAGCATCTGCTTCAGTCACCTTCATGGTCACTAGAAAAAAATTATTCTCATCCACCTGTTCTATGGGGGAATGTCTTCACAAGCATGGGGTAGACATCCCCCTAACTAACCAAGGGTTTCATCCCTCAGTCTGGTTTAGCTCTTCTGCCAAGATGATTTTACCTGGGTGTGGCCCTTTGTATACCATAGCTTCATGGAGTCACAGGTGAAAATTGGGTGAAGGTGAAAACCAAAGGAAGATGAGCAACCCTGAAAAGGTCTCTGCAAGCCCTCATACCAGAGATGCTAGTCCTCCCTGAACATACCATACATGCTATTGCATGTAGTATGACACATGGGCCATGACACCCCCTTACCATAAATAGTGAACTACCAAGTCAATAAAAAAGTATCTAGTATATTCAAGCATTGAATTTCATTCTAAAGATTCAAATATAAAAATGAAACAATCCCTATCCTCAAAGAAATGCCATTCTATTGGGGAAGGCAGGATGTACAAATATAAGTAAATGAAAATATATACAATCTAGGAAAATTAGGCTGATTTTCCTAACCCCATGTCTGACCACATCATCGCTATTCCATCAAGGATCAAAGGCCAAACTCCTCCGTTTGGCCTTTAAAACTCTATACTAGTTGGCCCTTCCTAGATCCTCAATCTGCTTCATTATTCTACTCTCTGCTCTACAATCCAGTTATACTAGGATATTTGCTGTTGCTAGTATGAAACAGTCTATCTTCCATCTTCTTGACTTTTCACTGCCCATTCCCCATTGCCAAGAAAGCTTAATCTCCACTGTCACCTATTAGCTTGTTAGAATCCTTACTTTCATTCCAGTCTCTTGCCTCACTTTCTGAAGGGTGCTTTCCCAATTCCCCCAGTTCATGGATACTTGCCTTTAAGGTTGCCTTTCTTCTACTCTATATTTTGTATGTGATGTACCTGGTAGAAAGTAAATTCCCTGAAGGTAGGCACTGTTCTGTTTTATCATTGTATCCCTAGTACCTCACAAAGTACATGACACATTGTAGGCAATTAATAAAAGCTTGCTGATGCAAGTAAGTTCTCTTTGGTAATGTTTATAGCACTTATCAGTATGGTCAGCCTTAAGCAAAATGGTGAAATCAGTGAGATCTGTCTGTGAACTCTCCCATACTCTCTGTTCTGGGGTACTTCCCCCCTCCCTTTTCCTTAATGCTCTTTACTCTTCTTTCATTTTTTTTTTTTTTACTTTCTCAAACCTAGTTCTGGAGAGGGGGAGAGAATTGGTACTCTTCCTAGAGATAATTGCATTTGGTCAAGCTAACAAAACCTAAGGGAATGGAGCTTTATTGTAAAATTTCTGGCATAAGTAAGACTGTGGACAAAGTATGTAAGATCCATTTCTTTTAACATTTCTGCCATTACAATTTATAATTCTACATTTCTATCAAAACAGTGCTCTGTACACCAGAGATATTAGGGATATATGGCAACATCAGGAACATATGTGTAGATGATCATGCTTACTATGTCTTCTGTGAATGCTTTTAAAGAATGATGTACACATCTTAATATCTTGATGGGCCTTTTTACCTTGTAGATGATAACTGAGGAAATAGAGGCTTAAATTATCCACTTTAGGAACATAAGCTTCAGATCTAGAAGAGAACCTAAGAAATCATTTAAACCAGTGGTGTCAAACTGAAATAGAAATTGGGATCACTAATCTATACATAAGGATCTCTGTAGCCATATATTGACTTAGTTTTAAAATGTAACATTTATATTTTATTATATTTTTAATTATGTTTTGAAATATTTCCCAATTACATTTTATCCTGTTTCCTAGGGCACTCAGGAGTGTTATGGGCCATATGTTTGATACTTCTGATCTAATCTATTTCCTTCATTTCATAGATGAGGAAACAGAGAAAAATGACTTGCCCAAGGTCTCATAGAGAATAACTAACAGAGATTAAATTCAAACTCAGGACTTTCTATCCCAAATCTAGTGTGCCTTTCACCAGATAATATGCTCCACCATATACACATACACGTATGCATGTATATGTATGTAGGTGTGTATATATACATATGTGTGTGTGTGCGTGTATGTATATACACACACACATATAATATATATATATATATACATACAGCAACACAAGGGATTTGAAATGACTCATCATTGGTTGTGATTATAATCTTAGCCAATGGTGACAACTATAATTATGTTTAATATGCTTATTTTTTTTAAAGAAGTACTTGTTAGGCTGGTCAAAAATTATAGCTATCTATAGAAATTTACAGTTGGATAGAACCTCACATATAATTTAGTCCAATCCCTAACTCAAAGTCACTCAACTAATCAGTAGTGAAGACGAGATAGAACTCATGACCTCTTATTCTCAATCCGGTATTCTTTCTTTCTACTACCCCAAGATGAGAGAGATGAGAGAGATGTGTGCATATGTGTGTGAAAGAGAGAGAAAGAGAGAGACAGAGACAGAGACAGATACAGCAAAACAGACATAGAGAGAGACAGAGAAAGAAAGAGTGGAAGAAAGACAAACATAGACAGAGAGAGGCAGAGATAAGACAGTGCAATAGAAAGACAGAGAGATAAACAGTTAAGTAGGCAAGAAGACAGACAGACAGACATGGACATTCAAATCTCTCCATTCAACTTGGAGGGATAAAGTCATTTATCCTAACATGCTTTCTTTATTTTTTTGTTCCTTTTTTTTGGAAACATTCAATGTGATGTCACTTCTACAACTTGCCTTAGAAATTTGAAGCTAACAACAGCCTCTCAGGTATAAAATAGTGAAATGGCTCAATGGATTTGTGCTGTCACTGGTGTGGGAATTATTTCATGATACTGATCACAATCTGTCCATGCCTTCTGATCCTATGTGACTCTTGTACATCTGTTCACATCTGTTAGCCACAGAGAGTTCACCCAACATCTTCCAGCTTACAATATCAGGAGATTCTTTGGGCCGTTCCTTGGTTATCCCTAACTTTTTTGCAATGTGACTACCCAATTTCTTTTTTTTTGTCCTAAGCCTCTTTGATGACATCTTACTCTGATTCTTCTTGCCTGCAATGCATTTCATCTTGCCATTGACACTTCCCTGGTGTCTTTCCATCACTTACTATGTGATAACCACTCTCATTTCTTTAGATACCACAAAGTCTCAAGACTTGAAGTCATACAATAGCACTAGCAAAATTCTCATGTATAAAAAAGAAAGGACTTTGATTCAGGAAGACATTCAAGAATATTAACATAAAATTTCAGTTCTCCAAAAGCAATCCAGCCTGCTGTTCTGGGTCTGACTCACTGTCCATTCACATGATCTGTATAAGATGTGCAGTTATTGATTGATGAGCTCTATAGATTGTCTATCTAACTGCATTTCAGAATTGGAATAAGCATAGCATTATGAAAAATCCTGTTCTATTTCCAAGCTGAGTTAACCTTTCTACAGAATTCTATGGGAGTGATAGAGAAGTTTAGCAAGAATGCATAGACAAGTTAGATTTCTTTTTAAAGACTTACTTCTTTGCTCAAAAGGAGTCTAGGATTTACAGCTGGGAGAAAATGGAAGATGCTTAAGAAAATAAACAAACAAATTATAAAAAACAACAACCTTGTGTCAACTTCATCAGTAGTGCTTCTAGAGATGTATATGGGCTGGGAATTTATGACTGGGAAACCATGACCAAAAGAAACTGAGTTTATTTATTAAATATATTTATACACTTTGGGGATGGGGTGGGAGAGAAAGAGTTCCAAGGAGGCCTCAAATTCTGCAGCTGATAAGGAAGGGGAAAAGATGAATTGTATTTTTAAAGCCTGTCCCTTAGAAATCTCTCTGCTCAAAATTCAATGCCTTGTCAGAATCAGAAGCTTTCATAGCAGTAGTGAAGTAAGGAATGCATATAAGAAGTAATAGCACTTAACAGTACTTAATCTCTCTTTAGGCTTATGAGAGCTTTCTTATCAGGCAGGTTTCCCCAAGCCTTTGCTGCTCCATGACAATGAATTTAGAAATCTGAAGGCACCTACCCTTATAATACAAGGGTTTGGGAATATTATTTTTCAGCAGATCTAAAGGGTGCAAGGTTCAATGATTTCATTAAAAAACTGAGTATAACTTCATATCAAGCCTCCTTGGTTCAATTAGGATATTTTAGTTTGAAGGGAAAAGAGAAGAAACTTACCTCTAACTAGTGATTTCTAAGGTTATGGTAGGGAGATTGGTGTCACCCAACTGAGTACTTGCCCAGTAAGTGAGAACAATGAACATTTATGAAGTGCTTACTATATGTGCCAGAACTGTGCTAAGTGCGAAAGATATTTAAAAAGGCCAAAACAGGGTGTCTGCATTCTAAGAATTGGCAGTTTAAGAAGACAGAAAACATGCCAAGAATTGTATCTATAAACCATGTAGTGTAACTAGCAGGTTAGTATGGCGGGATGGGAATAGCAGATATGGATGGAGAAAAGTCTGATATAGAAATTGGAATTTGAGCTGAATCTTAAAGGAAGCCTCTAGAGAGAAATTAGGAGAAAGAATATTTCAGGAAAGCCAGTGAAAAGACACTGAATTGAAATATGGAATGTCACATTGATGAGGTAGAAAAGGAGTGCTCAAGGCAGATGGAACAAGCAAGATGCAGGACATGACCAGCCATAGATTATGCATTGATGCCCCCACCTTGGACTTATATCTGTGTGCATTCACAAAGCACCCCCCAACTATGTGACATGGAATAGTGCCCCCTTCCCCTTTCCTGTTCTCCTTGTTTATCTGTATTATAAAAACACCTCTGGACTATCTGATATCCCAGGCATTCCAGAGCCGTGCTCACATCTCCTCCTTTCACCTGCTCCCCTTTTCCCTTATCCCATCAAATTGTATCTAGACCAGACACCTAACCTGGCTAATTGCTCAGCCCCCCACAGGGAGCAGAGGCAGCTGGGAGTCTGTCTCACATGGAAGCAGGGCCCATGGGGCATGTCACCCCAATAAATGCCTTTCTTTTACTTGAAGACTATCTGAGTGAATTCTTTCAGGACTCTGGGACCCACCCATATATTCTTCATCAATACATAAGCAAGAAAGTCACTGTTACTGCTGGTCCTTGGAGTGTATAGGTAAGAGTAAAGTATGAGAAGACTAGAAATATAGGAAGGCTTCAGTTTATGATGGGCTTTAAAAGCCAAACACTGGGTTTTATATTTGGTCCTGGAGGTGATAGGTAGCCACTGGAATTTATTGATCAGGGGAGGTGACATGGTCAGACTTGTGCCTTAGGAAAATCACTTTGGCAGCTGAGTGGAGAATGGAGTGGAGTGGCTGGAAACAAGAGGCAGGGAGACCAAGAAGAAAGCCATTGCAATAGTTTAGAAGTGAAGTCATGAAGTACCACATCATAAGATGGCTGTGTGAATAGAGAGAAGGGGACATAGTCAAGACAGCTGAGTTCTAGTTCTAGTCTTGCTTCTGACTGTGTAATATTGGGAAAGTAATTTCATCACCCATGTGGTGGTGGCATCAATGCATAATCTATGGCTTGTCACATCTGATTGTGTCTTACTTCCCTAATTTATTTTATTCTGAATTTAAATAAAACAAACATTTCCATAATACAGCAGAACAGGAAAAAAAAAGGATTATACATGGAACTGGAAATCTTATCCAATAATTATCCGTAATTTTCTTTCTTCCCCTCACCCCCCACTCTAGAGATGACAAAATGAAAAGGCTGGATTGAGTAATTTATAGATATGTAGAAAGAGTCATGCAAGGATAGCAGAGGCTTCAGGGAGCATGACCACTCAAGTGAGAAGGACTGGCTAGGGTTTATAAAAGAACCAACCCTTGGAGTTCAGCAGAGACATATGCCTAATGAGAACCTCATGAGGAATCCACAAAGAGAGAAGGGTCAGCTGAGCTATACCTTTTTGCCACACGTTTTCTCTATGTGTTTGCATCACTACCTTTGTACTTTTAAATTTAAATTTACTTTCCCTAAGGAACTGCAAATTCAAGGGAATGTATACCTCAGTTAGTGGGGATTCTTTTTGAACCAACTGCTTTTCTAATACCTTTAGTAAAAAACTAATTGAGGCTACTTTTTGGTTGGTAATAGGAAACACACAAGTCTGGCCAGTGAACAAAAGTACTAGAAACCTAATCCCTCAGGTCACTTCTAGAACCCTGAGAAATAGGCATTGCCCTCTTGGGGTCCCCAAATGCCTGTACAAATGAGAATTGGGGAAGTAGTTCAGAGTACTACATATGGAAGGGGAAATTGAGCAAGCTTATATTACTTGCTCAAGGATACACAGGTATTAAGTGTCAGAACCAGGATTTGAAACCATGCCCTCTGGCTCCAGATTAAGGACTCAATGAGAATAATACTGCTTACCCTACCTACCTATTAGGATTCAATCAGGTAATGCCTATGGAACCCCTTTGAAAGTCTAGAAACTCTCTACAAATATGAAAAGTTCAAATTATGCTATGGTAAGATTTAATTTATCATAGACAAATGGATGTGAGTATAGCTTAAAGTTTCTTTGCCTTAAATGAAGTACTCTTAAAAAACAAACATTTCATGGGATGCTGCAATTTCTAGTTCTTTTAGCTTAGAGGTGCTAGGCATTAATGGCAGAAATGTCATTTTCAATTGTAATTGGGTTACATTTCTGCCTGAATTTAATGTGCAAGTCACAGCATCTATAATAAGACAAGAAAGTCACCACTGTGCCTAATCAAAATGTGTTATTCTAATAGACTCATTATATTTTATAAAAAGTTACAGTTCTAAATATGGAATAATGAAAAAAAATTAGCCATTAACTCCAAGGTCTGTTCTCTTTTTCTGTGTAACCAACATTTGGATGTTTGCTAATCTCTTTATCAAGATTAATTATTCCACTTGCTTAGTCCCACAATAAGCTGAATCATATTATCTCCATAAGCAAATGAGAGCACATATGAAGGGTATTGCTGAAGGCTAAAAAAATAAGGAAATAGCAATGGCACAATGAAATTTTCAAAGTTATCAGTACCTACATCTCCATAAAAACAACCTAGAATTTGATGATTAGTTATCACACTTGTGCTAGAGATATCTATGGCTCAAGAATTCTTTTTTCTCATAAATAGTATTTTTTCCAAATACATTTAAAGAGTTTTCAACATTCATTTTTATAAAAATTTGAGTTTCATTTTTTTCTACCTTCTTCTGTTCAATGCACCCTCCCTAAGATGGCAAACAATCTGATAAAGGTGATAGATGAATAGTCATGTAAACATATTTCCACATTAGTCATGTTATGAAAGAAGAAACAAAACAAAAAGGAAAAGCAACCAAAAAAAAGTGAAAAATAGTATACTTCAATCTGCATTCAGATTCCATAGTTCTTTCTCTGGATGTGGATAGCATTTTCCCTTATGAGTCTTTTGGAATTGTCTTGGATCATGATATTGCTGAAAAGAGCTAAGTCAATCATTGTTGATTATTGCACAATGCTGCTGTTATTATGTACAATGTTCTCCTGGTTCTGCTCACTTTATTCATCATCAGTTCACATAAGTCTTTCCATATTTTTCAGAAATCAGCCTGCTCATCATTTTTTATACCTTAATAGTGTTATTACATTCATATGTACATTCATATGAACACACCTTGTTCAAGCATTCCCCAATTGATGGACATTCCTTCAATTTCCATTTCTCTGCCATTCAAAAAAAGAGCTGCTATAAATATTTTTGTATATGTATATCCTTTTCCATGTTTAATGATTTCTTTGGGATATAGACCTAGTAGTGGTTTTGATGGATCAAAGTGTATGCATGGTTTTATAGCCCTTTGAGCATAGTTCAAATTGCTCTCCAAAATGGTTGGATCATCTCACAACTCTACCAACAATGCATTAGTACACAAATTTTCCCACATCTTCTCCAACATTTATCATCTTCCTTTTCTGTCATATTAGCCAATCTAATAAGGGTGAGGTTGTACCTCAGAAATATTTTTCATTTGCATTTCTCTAACCAAAAGTGATTTAGATATTTTTTTCATATAACCAAAGATAGCTTTAATTTCTTCATCTGAAAACTTTCTGTTCATATTTTTGGCCATATATGAATTGGGGAATGACTTTTATTCTTATAAATTTGACTCAGTTCTCTATATATTTGAGAAATGAGGACTTCATCTGAAACATTGGCTGTAAAAAATGTTTCCCATCTTTCTGATTTCTTTAGTTGTTTTGATTTTGTTTGTGCAAAAGTTTTTAAAATTAATGTAATCAAAACTACATATCCATTCACATTTCATAATGTTCTCAATCTCTTGTTTGGTCATAAAATCTGCCGTTCTTCATACATTTGACAGGTAAACTATTCAATGCTCTCCTAATTTGCGTATCATTTCACCCTTTATGTCTAAATCATGTACCCATTTTGACCTTATCTTGGTATATAGCATGAGATGTTGATTTATGCCTAATTTCTGTCATACTATTTTTCCAGTTTTCCCAACAGTTTTTGTCAAATAGTGAGGTGTTTGGTAGAAGTCACATGTAAATAAATCTGGCCCTGGAGATTTATTCTTGAAGAATTGATTGATGGGTTGTTCAATTTCTTTTTTCTGAAATGGGTTTATTTAAGTATTTTGTTTCCTTTTCTGTTAATCTATAATCTGTTAAATGTAAACATTAATTCATTTAATTTAGATTGTCAGATTTATTGGCATATATTGATGGGCAAAATAGATACTAATTACTGTTTTAATTTCTTCTCCATTGATGTTGAATTTATCCTTTTCAGTTTTTATACTGGTAATGTGATTTTGTTCTTTCTTTTTTTTTAAATCAAAGTAACCAAAGGTTTATCTATTTTGTTGTTGTTTTTTCATAAAATCAACACTTAGTTTTGTTTATTTGTTCAATATTTTTTTTCTTGCTTTCAATTTTATTAATCTCTTCTTTGATTTTCAGAATTTCTAATTTGGTATTTAATTGGGAATTTGGAATTTGTTCTTTTTCTAGCTTTTTTAATTGCATGCCTAATTCATCAATCTGTTCTTTCTCTATTTTACTCATGTAAGCATTTAGACATATAAAATTTTCCCTAAGTACTGTTTTGGCTACATCCCATAAATTTTGATATATTGTCTCATTATTGTCATTTTCTTTAATGAAATTGTTGGTTGTTTCTGTGATTTTTTGTTTGATCCACTTATTCTTTTGGAATAAATTATTTAGTTTTCAATTAATTTTTAGTCTATCTTTCCATGGCCCTTTATTACATGTAATTTTTACTGTATTATGATCTGAAAAGGATGCATTTAATAGTTATGCCTTTCTGCTTTTGATGTTGTGGTTTTTATGCCCTAGTACATAGTTATTTTTCATGTAGATGCCATGTACCACTGAGTAAAAGGTATATTCTTTTCTATACCCATTTAATTTTCTCCAAAGGTTTGCCATATATAACTTTTGTAAAATTCTATTCACCTCCTTAACTTCTTTCTTGTTTATGTTGTGGTTAGATTTATATAGTTCTGAGGGGGGGGTTGAGGTCCCCCATTAGTATAGTTTTGCTGTCTATTTCTTCCTCTAACTCACTTAACTTCTCCTCTAGGAATTTGGATGTTATACCAATTGGTGCATATATGTTTAGTATTGATAGTACTTTGTTGTCTATGGTACCTTTTAGCACGATGTAGTTTCCTTTCTTGTCTCTTTTAATTAGATATATTTTTGCTTTTGCTTTGTCTGAAGTCAGGATTGCTACCCTTGCTTTTTTGTTTGGTTGTTTGTTTTTACTTCAGCTGAATCATAATATATTCTACTCCAGCCTTTTGACTTTACTCTCTGTGTTGCTCTGCTTTAAATGTGTTTCTTGTAAACAACATATTATAGGATTCTGGTTTTTAATCCACTCTGCTTTTCACTTTGGATTTATGGGAGAATTTATTCCATTCACATTCACAGTTATGATTACTGTGTACTTCCATCCATCCTATTTTCCCCTTTTTAATACTTTTCTCTCCTTTTTCACCCTATCTCTGCTGACTAGTGTTTAGCTTCTGACTGCTGCCTCCCCAATCTGACCTCTGTCTATCAGCCATCTCCCTTTTCTTTCCCTTTTCCTCTATTACTTCTGCTCTCCCTTCTGCCCTTTCTTCTACAGCCACCCCTCTTTTTTCTTTCCCTTTCCCCTATTCTAATTCCCTTTGAATAAGATAAATTTCTTTACCCAACTGGTTGTATATGTTATTCTCTCTTTGAGCCAAATATAATGAGAGTAAAGTTCAAACAATACTCAGCCCCTCTCTTCTTTCCCTCTAATGTAAAAGGTCTTTCATGCCTCTTCATGTGATATAATTTACCCTATTCTGCCTCCCTCTTTCCTCTTCTCCTAGTACAATCCTTTTTTTTAACCTTTAATTATTATTTTTTATCATCACATCAAATTCAACTTATGCCTACATTTTCTATCTATGTATACTGCTTCTAACTGCCCTAACAGATATAGAGTTCTTAAGAGTTATAAGTATCATCTTTCCATGTTTGAGTGTAAACAGTTTAAACTTATTGAATACTGTGTTTGTTTGTTTGTTTGTTTTTTTAATTTCCTGTTTACCTTTTTATGCTTCTCTTGAGTCTTGGACTTGAAGATCAAATTTTCTATTCAGCTCTGATTTTTTCAAAGTTTTAAAATCCCCCTTTTTCATTGAATGTCCATCTTTTCCCTGAAAATATGCTCAATATTGCTGGATAGTTGATTCTTGGTTATTATTCAAACTCTTTTGCCTTCTGGAATATCATATTCTAAACCCTCTGATCCTTTAAAGTAGAAGCTGCTAAGTCCTGTGTAATCCTGATTGTGGCTCCAAATTGTTTCTTTCTGGCTGCTTGCAGTATTTTCTCATTGACCTGATAGTTCTCTAATTTGACTACAATATTCCTTGAAGTTTTCATTTTGGGATCTCTTTCAGGAAGTGATGGGGGGATTTTTTCAATGACTATTTAAGCCTCTGATTCTAGGATATCAGAGAAGTTTTCCTTGGATGCTGTCTGGGATCTTTTTTTGATCATAGCTTTCGAGTAGTTCAATAATTCTTAAATTATTTCTCCTGGATCTATTTCCCTGGTCAGATGTTTTTCCAATGAATTATATATATTTTTTTTACTTTCTTCAATTTTTTTTCAGTCTTTTGATTTTGTTTGATTGATTCTTGATGATTCATAGAGTTATCAGCTTCCTTTTGCCCAATTCTATTTTTTTAAAGAATTATTTCTTTTTTCAGTTGCCTTTTGTACCTCCTTTTCCATTTGACCAATTCTACTTTTAAAGGAGTTGTTTTCTTCGATGGATTTTTGTTTCCATTTGACCAATTCTATTGTGCAAGAAGTTGTTTTCTTCAGTCAATTTTTGTGCTTCATTTTCTAAGCTGTTGACTTTTTTTCTCATAATTTTCTTACATAAATTTTATTTCTTTTCTCAATTTTTCTTCTACCTCTTTATTTGATTTTTAAAATCTTTTTTGAGCTCTTCCAAGAGGACTTTTTGGGCCTGAGACCAATTTGTATTCAACTTTGAGGCTTCACATGAAGGGAATTTACCAATTCAGAAAGTATATATTAAATACATTTAAATCTTTAGTACAAAGTGGTAGATATCTGATGAAGAGTAATGATCAAACAGGTAGGAGGAGAATGAGGAGAGAACAATGTTGCAGAAGCCAGTGGAATAAATTCATGTGAGTGATTTTCAATGGCAAAAGCTATAAAGGTAAAACAGGATAAAGATGGCTGAAAAAACCATTTGATTTTTAGCAGGTAAGATTATTGTTAATAATTCTGAAAAGGGCAGCTTCAATCCAGCCTTAAAGTAGATTAAGCAAAAATTAATGATGAGACAAAATGTTGCTTTTAGAGAGGGAGAGGAAAATTAAAAAGATGAATTCAAAATAAAAGAACTCCACCAATATTGGGGGTGGAGAAGAAATGCAAACTTAAACTTCTTTACCATTATAGAGTATTTTTCTCCCTCCATGAAACATTCTTCAGTGGTGCCCTCTCCCATCATTGAGTTGAGCTTTCATTTTTTTCTTTATCTGATTCCCTTTGCCACATCACCTATTTTCTTTTTGATTCTCTTCTTCATAAAATTACGTTCCCTTTATTATTAACTGTTACTTGATTTAGATACGTCACACACATCCTTCTTATCTTCTTCCTCCCCTCTTCCCTCGTATGCACCCTTCAATTCTTCATTTTAATCATACTTAAAAAACTGATTGCACTAGGTAGGATGTTGTGAGGTTTATTCCATGAAATTTCAGTACTGTTCCTTCACCATCACTTATATTTGATATATGCTTTCACTCTTGTCTCTTCTTGTACTTTTAATAATAAATCCCTTATGATCTTTGTTTTTTATTTATTTTTTTTTATGATTCTTGTTTCTCTCTTGAATCGTGTGAGAACATGCTGCTACAATTCTATGCACACTCAGGAATCCATAGTCTCCTCTACCTCATGAGATGCAGATTCATTATATCATGTCTTACAATAATTATTCAGGGATATTTGGACTCATTTAGAAGATGTGGAAGTCATATTCACTCTTTAAATAATATCTCTCCAATTGATTTATATGCTTTTCCTTAGTCTTTAAATTTTCTGCCTCTGGAGATCTTTGATAATTTTGGTATTTTTTCTTATGTCCCCCTGTCCCTCACTTCGATGGTGGTTTCCCTCAGGGCTGGATGTAAACATTTTCTCAGCCTCTTCCTATGCTAGGAAATTCACTTTTTTACCAGCCTCAATTTCTAGGGACACAGATGCCAATCCCTTTTCCTTCACACCTGGTGGATCTCTACAAACTCCTCAATAAATGCATGTTTACTTCACTCTGCAGTCATTGACACTGCTAATTATTTTTTTTAAACTAGATCTTTATGGTGCTCTTTTCTCCTGGCTGTTCTTCTGAGGATCTTACTAATCCTTCCTTTGATGGATCATCAGGTTGTAATCACTAAAAGTAAGTATGTCCCAAGTCTGTGTGCTAGGGCCTCTACTCTTCTCTTTATATATTATTTGATTTCTTGAACTCACAAACTCCCATGGATTCAATTATTATTTCTATGCAGATGATTCTGAGATCTATTTGTCTAGCCCTAACCTAGTCTAGTCTCACATCTCTAACTTTTGGGCATCACAAACAGGAAGTCCCATAAACACCTTAAACTCAACATGTCCAAAATTGAACTTTTTATCTGCTTCCCCTAAGTCTCCTCTCTTCCTAATTTCCCTATTTTTGTTGAGGGTACCATCAACCTCCTAGTCATCCAGGATCTCACAACCTAGGGGTCATTATCCTCTCTTCTCCTCCTCTCTCCCCTCCTCTTCCTTCCTCTCCATTTTTCTCCTCTCCTTTCTTCTTTCCCTTGTCTCTCTCTATCCCATCTCTCCCCACTCCCCAATATCCAATCTGTTGCCAAGCCCTGGCAATTCTACTTGATCCTGGCATATGCCTTCAATATTTTAAACCTGAATGATTGTATTTTTATTTCATTTTATTTTTATTAATTTATTTTGATTTACCAAGAATCACTTCCATAAACTTTTTAGTGTTAAATTTTTCTCCCCCTCCCTCCCTCCCCAAGATGACACACAATTTGATACAGGCTATACATATACATTCTTATTAAACATATTTTCATATTAGTCATGTTGTAAGAAAGAATTAGAACCAATAGAAGGAACCATAAGAAAGAGGAAACAAAACAAAACAAAATAGCAAATAGTATGCTTCAATCTGCATTCAAACTCTATAGTTCTTTCTTTGGATGTGGATAGCATTTTCCATCTTGAGAGTTTTGGAAATGCCTTAGATCCTTGCGTTGCTGAGAAGGGCTAAATCTATCAAAGTTAGTCATTGCGCTACATTGCTGTTACTGTGTACAATGTTCTCTTGGTTCTGTTCACTTCAAACAACAGCAGTTCATACAAGTCTTTCCAGGATTTTTCTGAAGTTTGCCCGCTCATCATTTTTGATAACACAATAGTATTCCATT
Source organism: Vombatus ursinus (assembly GCF_900497805.2). Lineage (NCBI taxonomy): Eukaryota > Metazoa > Chordata > Mammalia > Diprotodontia > Vombatidae > Vombatus > Vombatus ursinus. The sequence continues at coordinate 28,392,101 of NW_020954596.1, read as the reverse complement.
ATATTCATATACCACAACTTGTTCAGCCATTCCCCAATTGATGGGCATCCCCTTAATTTCCAATTTTTGGCCACCACAAAAAGAGCTGCTATAAATATTTTTGTACATGTGGGTCCTTTTCCCATTTTTATGATCTCTTCGGGATATAGACCTAGATGTGGTATTGCTGGGTCAAGGGGGATGCACATTTTTATAGCCCTTCGGGCATAGTTCCAAATTGCTCTCCAAAATGGTTGGATCATTTCACAACTCCAACACCAATGCATTAGTGTTCCAATTTTCCCACCTCTTCACCAACATTTATCATTTTCCTGTTTCATCTTGTTGGCCAATCTCATAGTTGTGATGTAGTACCTCAGAGTTGGTTTGATTTGCATTTCTCTAATCTATAGTGATTTAGAATATTTTTTCATATGAATATAGATGGCTTTAATTTCTTCATCTGAGACCTGCCTGTTCATATCCTTTGACCATTTACAAATTGGAGAATGACTTGTATTCTTATAAATTTGACTTAGTTCTCTATATGTTTTAGAAATGAGGCCTTTATCAGAGACACTGGTTGTAAAAATTCTTTCCCAGTTTTCTGCTTCCCTCCTAATCTTGGTTGCATTGGCTTTGTTTGTGCAAAAACTTTTCAATTTAATGTAATCAAAATTATCCATTTTGCATTCATAATGCTGAATGATTATAAATAACCTTCCAGTTAGTCTCTCCACCTCAACCCCAGGCCATTCCAGCCCATCCTTTCCTCTGCTAACAAATTGATCTTAATCTGCAGAACTGATGCTCCCTCCCTCCCTCTCTCTCTCTCTCTCTCTGTCTCTCACACACACACACACACACACACACACACACACACACACACACACGCACACCATCCTTACTTAATACTTTCAAATGGCTCCCTTCTACCTCCAAGATTAGGTATACATTCCTCTTTTGGCCTTTTAAAGCCCTCCATAACTTGGCCTTTTCCTGCCTTAAAATCTTTACACACTCTGCTTTTCCTACCATGTACTCTACAATCCAGTGACAATGTTCTGTCTCCTTGCTGCACATAGCACAAATCGCTTCATCTCCTGACTCCATGAATTGTCACTGACTATTCCCCATGCCCTGAGTTCTCTTCCTTTTCCTCTTCCTCTCTGTCTTCTGCTTTCTTTTGCTTCCTTCAAGTCTTGGCAAAAATCTCACTTTTTAAAAGAAGCCTTTCCTAACACCCACCTCCCCCAAATTTATTAATTTTTTGTGTATTTATTTTATTTGTATGTAGTGGTTTGCACATCACCAACCTCATTAAACTATAGGGTACTTGAAAATAGAGGTTGTTTTTGCCTTGTTTTCCCAGTGCTTAAAATTATGCCTGGTACTTCATAACTGCTTGTTAGCTGGAGTTGACTTGTAATAAGTCCATTGTATAGGGATAAAGCAAAGTGTTGTCTATGGTACGAGGGGAGAAATATCATTATGGCTGGAAGGATTAGATGAGGCTTTGTTAGAGGCAATCACCAAGTTAGGCTTTAAAGGATGACTAGGAATTCAATAGGAAAAAAAGAGGATGGAGCATATTACAAACATGAACAAAGGCACAGAAATAGGAAAATGTAGGGTTCATTCAGGGGACAGGGAAATAGGACGGCTCAATTTTGCAAAGAAAAATATAAGCCAAGATTGTAAAAACCATAGAGCACTTTTAAAGCCAAACCAAGACATTTTCTAACTAGGGAGATGAACTACTGTGAAAGCAATGAGGAAAACAAGAAAATGACATTTGAGAGAGCTGTGGCCAATAAAAAAATTGATCAGATTATGTAGCAGATTAAATAAGGGACTTAGAAAGAAGGATGGGAATGATCTCCCCAAAAAATACATGATCACAGGCATTCTGTCACAGGTTTTAGAGCTGCAAGGGACCTTAATGATCATCTTGTCCATTTCTGCCATTTCATACTTGAGGCTCAGAAAGCTTAAGTGACTTGACCAAGATCTCACAGGCAGTAAGTGACAGAGAGATTCTAGCCTGGTTAACAGAGAGGATGATGGTGTCATATGGAAGCCATAATGAAAAGACAGTTTTAGGGAAAGTAATTAATCATAATAACATTTATATAACACTTTAAAGATTGCAAAGCATGATAAATGTCCTTTTATTCTTTTTTGGAGAGAAAATTTTTAATTTTATTGAGATCTCAGGGAGAAATGATTCTGAAGGACAATATCTGAACTTGTGATATATTACCTGCCCTGGAAAAATACTGCATTTTAATATTGTGGTTTAACTTCTTATAAGTGACAAAAAAAATAGAGAGAGAGAGAGAGAGAGAGAGAAAGAAACTGGGTACCAATGAAAGGAGTGGAAACATTCAGGTTAGAACTCAACCTTGATTTGTCCATGGAGTCATTGCTGTCTGTGATGATCTGAGTTGCTAATAAAACAAAACGCTCCCATGAAGATGTTCCAAGTGTCTTCCAGGAAGTTGTCTTATTGCTGACATACATGTGGACAGAGCAGTCTGGCTGCTGTCCTCTTTTTGTTGTTGTTGTTGTTTTGCTTTGTTTTTTTGCTAGGCAATGGAGTTGAGTGACTTGCCCGGGGTCACACAGCTAGTGAGCATTATGTGTCTGAGGTCAGATTCAAACTGAGGTCCTCTTGACTCCAGGGCCAGTGCTCTATCCACTGCACCACCTAGCTGACCCAAAAATATCATAGGTTTTTTGCTAGTTTGTTTGTTTTTGTTTTTGTTGTTTTTTTGGTGAGGCAGTTGGGGTTCAGTGACTCGCCCAGGGTTGTACAGCTAGTAAGTATCAAGTGTCTAAGGCCAGATTTGAACTCTGCTGTCTTCTTAGGGCTGGTGTTTCCTAAAGCTTTCCATTGGCAAAGGCAGCCTCCTGGAACTGAGGGACAAAAGTTTTGAAATGAGTCCTTTTTCTCATCTCATTGCCATCCCATCGTGGGCTGTATGGGTAATTTTTCTGGGCCTGAGAGTACAACTATCCACTGTTGGTAAAATGGTAGACTGATTGGAAGGTGAGAGTAGGTTGTTCTCAAGGAAAATACAGGGGAATATCAATGTATACTAGGAAACAAAAATCTTTCCACATCGGCAGCTTTGTAAAGCTTTCAGAATCATACTCCACCACTCTGTTCCAAAGAGTCTCAAGAAAGCTGCAATGTATTCTCTTCTTTTATGATATCCCTGAATGATATACCACACCTTGTTGGTTAATAGCTGGCATATGTGGAAAACTTGCTTACATACTTGGGGATAATCAATTAGACATCCTCCTAGAAAAGCTGGAATGTGAAGAGCTGAGGAACCTCCAAGAGCATGTTCAATGTGTGGTGACAGGTATAATTTTGGGAACACTTGAGTAGCTTCTTTGTCCTCAAAACTGACTGAAAGGAGATCAAAATCTTTTCCAAGATCTTCATTTGCAACCTGGAGAAGGTACGTGGGAATGTTGCTGAAATCCATTGGTAACTTCAAAAGGAAGTGATCTGAGAACACCTCAGTCCAGTTATTTTTTCTCAGCATAAATTTCCATGCGTTCTCCATACCGCAGCTCTTCAAGTAATGTCTGGTACTCAAACATGAGATAAGAGCTCTCACAGAGGTGGCCGCACTGAAACTGGTGATACTGCTGCACAAGTTTCTTTACCATAAACAGAAGGCAGTCAGGATGCAAGGTTATGGAGAACAGAGGCACCTGGCACAAAACTTAGCATCTTCTCCTAAGATGAAATCAGGAGGCAATTCTTGGTGGTGAGCATTGAAAATAATGTCCCATTTTAATGTTTCTCCAGAATATGGTATATGCAATTAAAATTGATCACAACCAGGTCCAGGAGTCAAGGAAGGACAGCCAGACTTCAGGTCAGTTACCCTCAAACAGTTTGTAGTATCCAGTCCTTTTCCATTTCTGATCACACTGGATATAAATGGAGAAAGCAATAGGGAAATTCTGTTCAAGGCTACTGCAGGGGACATTTTAGCTTAACCTGCCACTTGTCACTCTGCAGCTACAGCCCAACAGAAGCAGACACTGGCTACAATGCCTGTGCCAAGCACATTCTGCCCCGCCCCCGTGTCCTTTTATTCTTATAATAGCCTGATGATGTAGATGCTACTGTTATCTGCATTTTATCAATGGAGAAATAGAAAGGTTGAGAGGTTCAGGTTTAGACAAGTTAAAATTGAGGCAATAATGAGATTTCCAGAGAAATGTCCAGCTGGCACATGGAGACATGCGATTGGGCATTGAGAAAGAGCTCTGAGCTGAAGATATGAACTAGGGAGGTATCTACATAGAGGTGATCACCTAAGGAAGTGAGAGTAGATAGGATTTTTAAATAAAAGAATGAACCAATTAATCAATCTTATTTGGTTAACATTTAATGTTAAGGAAATAAAAACACTCAGCTGGTGAAGAATCTCTGAGGAGGATAATTCAGTGAATGAACTTTAGCTCTTCCTTTTTTTGTAAATACATTGATCAAGTATGTCTAGCCATGTATTCTGAATCTCTGTAGGAGCCTACATCCATTTCATCCATAAGGCCAGGAAGCATTATTTTTAGAATGTTTCTCTTGCTTCTCCTCTCCTCGCTCTATCTCTCTCTCTCTCTCTCTCTCTCTCTCTTCATTCATCCATTTACTTATATTCATCTATTATTTGTTTATTGTCGATCTATGATTTCATCAACATAGGGAACTCCCAGTAAATAAACCATTTCCCCAATGCAAATAAATAACCCCTTTTCAACTTAAAGAACTGTTACTTCAGAGTATTGGAGAATGATATTGGGTACTGAGTGCAGAAGAAAATGGAATAAATGTTTATTAAGTGCCTCCAATATGACAGGCACTCTAAGTGTTGTTTTTTTTTTTTTTAAACAAAAATTGCCTCTTTTGATCCTGAGATTCAGTGACTCACACAGGGTCACACAACCATCATATGTCTAAATGAATGTCTTTCTAACTTTGAAGCCAGCTTTTTAGACACTGCCCTATGGCTTCTTAGAAATTGAACTCAGCCAAATTGAAAAGCCAAATGGTAATTATCAGTGTAATTAGTGAAATGTTAGGACATGAGCAAGATATGTGAAGAGATTCATCTGTAGCAGAAACTCAAGCAACCTCTCTGAGAACAAAACAAGAAACATAATCACAGAACAGTCAGGGAAATAATTGAAAGACAAGTTGACAAATTAGCCCTAAAACAATGTAGTATCACCTCCTATGTCATTGGGGAAATAATCTATTGACTAAGCCTGACAGCATGCCACTTTCAGGATAAGTCATTTTGCAATAGAGCAATTTGGCACTGTCAGCAAGGGCAGTAGAGAGCTCTAAGTCCTATTAAACATGGCAAGCAAATCCATTGGACATCCTAGGGAAGCTATTCCTTCAAGGGCTGAGGCAGTACCTCCCATTAGGTTTCCTCAGCTACACCCACACTCTTAGGTATGGTACAAATCAGAGCGTCACTTCGAAGTACAAAGGCTCTTCTATTACCCTTTCTTTGATGCCACATCATCTATAACAACTCAGTATTAATTTCTCTTTGTTTCTATGCCAAGGGTATACACACACACCCCTACATTCATACTGTACTAAATTGAACTTAAATATATAATTTAATGTAACAGTGTATATATTTATGTCATCGATGTGATATGTATGTATATGAACATAATTTAGTATGTGTTTTATATGTATGTAATCTATTATTTATGTGTATATATATATTATATGTACACATATTTATATAATATTTAAGTACAATTTAGTTATATGTTCATTACAATACATAAGCCATCCCTGCTATTATCTGAAGTAAACTCTAGTTAAGAGGGAGCTCACCCAACAGGCCTTACCATTAGCAGTGAACCAATTTAACCTAGAAAATAACTTTCTTTATGACTAATAACTTATCTAACTGGAGACTCTAAATTAGCTAAGGCAAGGACCAGCTGTTCTCCAGGGTGCTAGCATGGCAGGTCATACTTAGTATATTACCAACTATGCAAACCATCTCTACTAACAGTCTCCTCCTGATCCCTCCTACCTGCTTCCTGATCATGTCATCTATCTTTTTTAGCCTAGTGGCTTGAATATTCTCAACAGGGCCATAGCTTTGTTTGTCTAGTACTCTAACAGAGGGAAGAAGTCTGGCATAATGTAAGGATCAGTATAACTCCCTAGATGGGAGAGGAAAGGCAATGTTTACAGGAACTACAAGGGATTATGGATAGACCTGGGGCCAAAAGGAGTTTGGAAAGAAGAGAGAAAGGGAAGGGAAGGAGGAAAGAGAAAGAGAAAAAGAAAAAGGAAAGATATGAATGAGGAGGACAAAGAAAGACAGAGTAGGGAAAGGGAGGAGGAAGAGAGAAAAAAGAAAGTAGAAAGGAAGAAAGGTAGAAATTAAAGGATGAGAGAGGAAAGGTAGGAAGAAAGAGAAGCAATGTGATCTCCAAAAAATAAATAAACAGTAGATTTGAACTTACAAGACCTGACATAATGCACTTAACTACTCTGGGCCTCAGTTTCCTCCTCTGTAAAATTAGGGAAATGGTTTGAATGTGCTCTAAGATTTTTTTTTCCAGCTCTAAATATATGATCCTCTGAGGTGGGGCAAGGGTAAGGCAGAAGCAAAGGAACAAACCAATAGGAGAGGAGACAGACTACATAAACTAGGTAACAAGTTCTTCATCCTTTTGCTGGCACAAGGGCATTGGACTCCATTTCTGGTCTTACACATGACTTATTAATGTACACTTAAGTCACTTAGAGATTTTTGCTGCAATTTCTATGTTTTTAAAATGGTAGAAGAAAAATTGTATTTCATGAACATATTCTCAAGGTAATAGAAATTACATCAAGAATATGGCTTCATTTCCTTGGCTGAGGGGAGAGGGGAAAACCAAACTTACCAAGTATAAAGAGATGTTTGCTATTTCTGCCCCAGCCCTTTAACATTTTGAACTCTTCTTTCTAGAAACACTTCCAACAACTCATCATAGAAAACAAATACACAGTTTGAGTTCTGGGCCCAAGTTAAAAAAAAAAAAGATTAGTTTCACTTAAGGGGAGTAGGGTGGGAAGGGAAGTTACTTTAGATTTCTCTTCTTGGAATTACATGAGTAGGTACTTACTCTTTCCATGTATTCCATTGAACCTGAATTCTCTGCTGGCATCTATATTGGGGTAAGTTCATAAACTCATAACATGGAGGATATAAACTCCTTTTAGGGCAAGGATTATTTCATGTTTGTGTTCATGCTCATAGGGCTTAATATAGTAATTTGCACAGAGTATGTACTTAATGATTCTTGAATTGAATGTTGGGTTTAGCTGGTACCTTAGAATAATAGACAGATAGAGATAGATAGACACAGGCAGGCAAGTGGCATAGTACATAGACCCATGCCTAGAGTCAGGAAGGTCTGAGTTAAAACCCAGCCATAGACATTCACTGTGTGACCCTGGGCAAGTCACTTCACCTATTTTTACCTCAGTTGCCTCTTCTGTATAATGGGATAATAACACCTAACTCTCAGGGCAGTTGTAAGAATCAAATAAGATAATGATTATAAAGTGCTTAGCACAGTGCCTGGCACATGAGAACTATGTAAAATTTAGCTATTATTATCATAGGTAGAGAGATGGATAAATAGATAGATAGATATAGACAGACAGACAGAAAAATAGATAGATAGATAGATAGATAGATAGATAGATAGATAGATAGATAGATAGATAGATAGACAGATAGATAGATAGATAGAAGCCAGGTACTGTGTTAAATGCTAGGAATGCAACTACAAAGAAAAAAAGAAAGAAAGATAGTCCTGGCCCTCCAGAAACTTAGATTGTAATGGAGCAAGAAAACACAACCTTAGTAGGAACTGGGGGTGAGGGAGAGTAGCCATGCAGGAACAAGGTATAAATGTCTGAAGAGTTGGGAGCTGAGCCAAATTACAACTGAATTTGACTAGCCCTAGAACTTCCTCCAAAGGATGTATTGGGCAGGAGCAAGAAGGAGAAGAAGAAGGAGAAGAAGGCCAAAAAGGCAGAGAAATTTCCAATATGAGAAGGCAGCTGGGGTGGAGATGTAAAAGTCTGGAGAATAAGGAGCAGGGTTAGAAGACTCAGAAAAGTTAAATGATTTGTTCAAGGTCATGCATCTTGTTTGAAGCAAAGCTGCCTAATATATTCTGACCACTAGTCCCATGCTTTTTCAAGTAAAACAAGATACTATCTTTACCTTTGTTCCCATACTCCTCAGTGAGCCCATTTTCTTAATTCAGCTTTTTTTTTTTTGGCTTCATCTTATAGAACCTGGGCTAATTTGTTCTGGGATATTGGCTTCTATTTCAATAAGAAATATACGAGAAGCTTCCTACCTGAGGCAAGAGTTTCCTCATACTCAAGATTGCATGAAAGATCCTTTCTACCTCTTTTGTTTCCAAACACTTGCTTTGACAACTATCAGTTAGGTGTGTCCTTATCTGTCTTCACTTAGTTACTAACTTCTGGCTCCATCTCTACTATAAGCTTCTGGACAGGCCACCCAGGGTTCTAAGTGAACCCATCCCTACTTTTCATTCTTTTCTTTGTTTTGGATTTCTGAAATTCTGAATCCCCACTCTGTCTTCAGATCCACTAATACCTACCATCCCTTTGTAATGCCATTTGAATTTAATACTATTTAAATCTAAAGTCACTTCCCTACTTACCCTACTTCCCTTGCTAAATCAGCAATTGAATGGTAAAACACAATAGAAATTGTTTTGAGATTTTCATTAAACTAATTTACCAGTGCTGAATATAACCCCATCTAGTCAGTAGCAAACTTGGTCACATTACCTTATTTAGCAAGTGACCAAACATACTTTTCCTAGGTGTAGCCACTCAACTAGTAAGTCTCTGAACTTTTTCCATTTATAAGGAGCATATACCTCTTGACCTCTTTTGCTCCTCAGCATTCCTCCTTCCTTTTGTTTGGGTGGCAGACCCAAAGAATCTTGGGAAGTTGGAAAAAAAATGGTTTTGAGACCCAAGCAACCCTTGGAATTTTGTGTAAAGATGGCCTCTAAATGTGTGTTTTTAAATAGTTCATTATCAATCAGAAATAAATGGAAGTTAAAGGGGATTTTATAACCCAAGCCAAAGGAGGATTTCAGAGACGTTGCCTATGATAAGCAGAAGGTAGTAGGTTTAAAGACAGCTTAAATACATGTGGACTCTACTTAGCAGGCTGAGTGTTCTAATATTCAAAAAAGCTTGGTTCCTCAGGCAAAAATTCTCCTACTGGAAAGAAAAGTCACATGCAGTTAAAATTCTATAAACTGACAAAACTCTCTAACTATATGGAGAGCAAACTTCTGAGGGCTTTTCCTTGATCTGATCCTTGATATGTGAAGTACACTCCCTCTCCCTCACTAAAAGATTTGAAGTTTAAACTTTTGGGCTCTAAGCTAAAAAATAGAGCCTTTTCTTCCTCTTGTGGAGAAAAAGTTCCACTTCAACTGAGGGTTCTAAATAAGACCAGCAGGTAGAAGCAGAAAGAAGTATAACAACCATTTGTCCAGTGGAACAATACTTACAAGTGGTCATGAGACCAATAGTGTAATAGGCAACATTAACCATAAGACCCAGCAGAACTCTACCCAGCAGAAATTATACAAAATGAAGACACTGGCAGCCTTATGGTTTTGGAGGGGCGAGTTGTCCTCTGTGTGTGTCCTTGTTATAGATATACCCCCTTTATATGTGTCTTTCCATGAATGTTCCCTAGGTATGTTTATCTTCGAACTAATGGTGTATACATTTATGGAAAGTGTGACTCAGGTTTATGGGGAAAATGTTCTACTGCTTCTTTTCTTACCATGCAATGTCATTTATTTGAACTGGTTTTGTCTTCTGGCTGACTAATAAAAACAAATACATAGATGGGGGCTTATTACCTATGACTTTGAAAGGATGCAGACCCAGATTACCTCGAACATGAAATAACTTTTCTGAAGGCTCTGCAAGAGAAAGGTGGTGCCTCAGATGTTGAACAGAATGAGCACTAATGATCCATCCTACTGACCCTCCATTCTAAAATAATTAAAACTTTTTTTTTATAAAGAAGACTCAATTTTTAAATAACAGAGCAGGTCCATGGTAAAGAATTAATTCGTTGTTATCTTCCACTCATTTAGTGCTACTATGTCAAAACCAAGGCTTAATTACCGGCTATCTGTCCCTCATCACAGAAGCCTAAATCTAACCTGTGGGCCAACTGCATTTTTAGCATATGATGGGAAATAATTGTTAATGTTTCTTATTGAACAATGATGGTGTGCTTTATCAGAATCATAATACAGTCTAGAATTCAGAAACATCCAGACCAAACTATAAGGCAAACAGAATAATCACAACTCAGAGTTAGGTTATTTGGTGTTTATGAAGCATTGTGATCAGTATTGCAAGTGAAATAGAAACTAAAGAAGAGAGGAAATGAAAATCTGGTTTAAGTCCATAATCAAGAACATATGAGAACATTTAAGAGAAATAAGAAAAGTTTTGTTTGTCTGATTCAGATGGAAATGGGGCATCAACAAAAAAGCACCTGGTGGCATATTCTCCTCCACCTATCCCTGGCACACAGGGTAAAACCCAATTGTGGTTGAAGTTGATCTATTTCTCTAACAAGTCCTATAGGATTGATGACCCTAATGAATAATAAATGATGCTTACTGCTGAGATTGTCTTTGCATCAAAAAGAATACTGTTTAAGAGGAAGAATGTTTATGCACCTCCCTTTGAATAGTGTTTTTCATAGATTGAATTATGCAGCAACATTTAGAATGGGGTAGACCAAAAAAAGAAAAAAAACTCCTACTAATAGAAATATTTAACTTTGATTGAGAGTTTTACTGAAGCAAGAATATTCTGGAACCATATAGAACCAGCTTGGGAGAGTCAATTGTTGAATTTTCAGTGTTAATATTTACACCTTGTAAATCAGCAAGTGCTACAAATCAGGCCTTGATTTACTGTGTTGTTGATTCCTTAGCTTTAATAAAGTGATAGAGAAAAATGTTGATAATGCAGATTAACCTTAAAAGTATATCATGTGTACTTTTTTCCCCTTTTACAAGAGCTGTATATCTGCCAGCACACCCCTGTACTGAAGCTAAATCAGGACGATGCAGAAGTCATGCAAAATTTAATGTTGATTGACTTGTTGATTTAATTAGTTCACCCATGTATATGCTATACTACATCATTGGATTATTCATGTAGTCCAAGTTCTGCCTTATAGAGGGTTTGGCTGTTTATCTCACACTGGGAACTTAATGAGCAAAAAGGGCATAATAAATGGTTTTGATGATAATAGTGATGAAAGATGGATCTTTATGAACAGTGCCAAATCAAAAGAGATACATAATTGGTTTTTTCCTAAAACTTTTCCAGATTATCAGGTATCTCTCCATAAAACAGGCAAGGGAAAATAGTGTGGTCCTGGATGGCCATTTCAAAACCCAAAGTCAGGTATCCCACACCAGGCAACCTAGCAACTTCAACCCAATCAAACATTGGCAAATTTGTATTGTTTTATATTGATGTTCAAGCTTATCTACATGGACTAAAAGCTTACCCAAGCTGGCTTCAACTAAAAATGTCATCAATCCCAGCTGCTCACTGGTTAACAGAAACAGCAGTAACAGAAGGCCCTTTTTGGATGGTGCTTCTCCATAATATCGGAATCCAAATTTGCATGGCAAAGATGTTGGAGCTATTTATGTGTTGATTATTACAGTGCTGCAGTTGATTTTTTTTCCTGGCTCAGTTTAAAATTATATTTAGAAAGACTGACATCATCTTTAAATATACAACAGAGTTTATATTTGATAGAAAAGGGCTGCTGAAGTACAGGCCACCTACTCAACTTCTACAATGAGGTAAATGCCATAAAAATTTCATGCTTAGATACAGGGAAACACATATATTGACAAAAAGCACCCCCCCTTACTGGCAGATACAGGTTTCAGGAATGGCTTTATGAGCTCTGATTTCTCTACCAAGTTTCACAAATTGCTCCTCCTTTCATGAAAGAGGAGTGGCTCACTTGACCTGTGGAGGTTAGCAGTGATTAATCAGGGAAACTCAGTGTAGAAAGTTGCTAAGGCTCCAAACTCCTTTACAAGGTGGCACTTTGCAACATAGCAGATAGCTCCAATGTCCACCATCATAGAACCAGAGAAGCATAGATTTAGAGATGAAAAAGATCGTGGAGGCCATTGAGTGCAGCCTCATCATTTTACAGATGAGGAAGTTGAGCCACTGAGAGGTTAAATGACTTGCCCAGGGTCATAAAGATAGTAATTGTCTGAAATGGGATTTGAGCCCATGTCTTCCTGACTCCAAGTACAATGTTTTATACATTGTGCCATGTTTCCTCCTCTTCATATAATTCTTCTCTACAGCTGGGAGCCAGGCAACATATTTAGAACCCAGCTGGATCCAAGTACCACATTTTGTTAAACATTTATCTCCCCCGCCCACCTACATACTTAATCTTGTCCTGCTCTTAACCATTTAGATTCCTGTTTCCATTTATACTACTTAAGGGCCTCAATCTCATAACACATCTCTGGAAAATCCTTTTAAAATACTTTGATTAGCTGTAATTTCAATAGTATAAAGACTACCTTCATTGGCATAGAATGAAATCTAATTCATGTGACTCATGTTCATATTTAACTATAAATTAAATCTGATTTAATAAAATCAAAATTTATTAAGTACCCTCTTTTGCAAGCAATATGTTAGTTGTTGAGTGTGTAAATCTTTATTTTTTTATTTTTTTTTATTTTATTTTTAGGCAATTGGGGTTAAGTGACTTGCCCAGGGTCACACAGCTAGTGTCAAGTGTTTGGTCTGAGGTTGGATTTGACCTCACGTCCTCCTGACTTCAGGGCTGGTGCTCTATCCACTGCACCACCTAGCTGCCACTGAACACATAAATCTTAAAACCATTGCACCTGCCCTCAGAGAGCTGACATTCTACTAAGAGGAAAGAAATATGTATATAGATTCAATTTAAATCAGCATGTGTTTTTTTATACTGTTAGACATCAGTATTACAAAGATAATAACAGCATTCTCTGTCCTTAAGAAGCTTACGTATACCTAGAGAGAAAGCAACATGTACACAGAGAAATAAAGAAAAAAAACTAAAACTAAAGTAAATTAAAATGAAACAAAGTAAAAGTAAACTAATGCATTTTTGAGGGAGGCAGAAGAGGGGTAATAAATGGAGAAATCAGGAAAGACTTTACGGGAGGTAGTACTTGAGCAAAGTCTTGAAGCAAGTTCAGACTTCTAAAAGATGGAATTAAAGAGGGAATACATTCCATAAAATGAGGACAGTCAGTGTCTATAAAAGGACAGAGATGGGAGGTAGAATGTCTTGTTATCAGAACAACAAGGAGGCCAGTTTAGGTGGGTCCATAAGGCAGACAAACCCAGACAGTCAACCCAGAGGGATGGGTTGAAACCAGGTTATAAAGGGCTTTTAATATGAGATAATTATAACACAAGGTAGGGTATAATAGAGGCAAAGAAAACACGGAGGCAAAATGTATAATTTGAAGAGAGAGAGAACACTTTCAGATGGAGATATCAGTAACAGCTTCACATGGACGGCACCTGAACTGGGTTCTGAAGGATTTTAACAGGAGGAAATGTGAAGATATGTAGCATTAATATTCCACGGTAAAAGATGTTAGATGTAATTTAGGGAACAACTAGCGATGTATCTTGGTTTAAATGTAGAGAAAAGAAGTAATATGAATTAAAGTTGCAAAGGTAGATTGGAGTTAAATGTTGGAAGGTTTTGTGTAATGAAATCTCAGAGTCTGACTAGACTTGGTAACAAGCGTGTGTTCTATCCCATAGAATACTGCTACTCAATACACTAGAGAACTGAGGATCCTGGTTCTTTTCATATTGCTGGGTCACCAAGGTAAAACTTGGGCTGCCAATATATTGTACTTCAATGTTGTCATTGGATTATTACTTCCTTTTCAAACCATCCCTCTCTCAACATTGTTGTGAAGATCAAATAAGAACATAATTTTAAAGCGTTTAGCACAGGTGCTTAATTTTCTTCTTTTCACACATGTGTTTGTGTGTGTTATCTGCACACATATAGATATAGACAGAGATAGATGGGTTGATAGATAGATATCTTTCCATAGCAAAGCTATGCTAGATTTAAATCTTTGTAATACTAAATTTCACTGGGAAATATGAGTCTGTGTTTCCTGACTTTCCCCTGCTAGTCTAAAGTGAATTGAATGAAAATTCTCACAGACCTTGCCTACCAGGCCATCTCTGAGATAGAGCTTTTTCATCTTGTCCCTCAGAATTCTCTATCCCCACTCTAGCCCTGGTGTGATAAAACAATCGTTGTTTAGCCTCTGGGACCTGCACTTAGACCCCCAGCAGTACCATTACTCTAATAGGTCACTATTGCAGGGGGAATTCAGATGATCTCTGAGTTAGGATTCTGCTTGGAAAGTTGTAGGATTATTCACAAAAAACAAACTTTAACTTGATGGTCAAGGAAGTCTTGTAACCTGCCACTATAATCTGCAGGTTCGGTAAAGTACGACTCCTATATTCCATGGCCATCTCTCCATGTACACTGTAATTTCAAATATGGAAAGGCCTTAAGTCAATGAGAATAAACTAACATAAAAAAGAGTTGTCTGTACCCGAGGAGCTATAAAAATTTTTATACCCTTTGGCCCAGCAATGCCACTACTAGGTCCGTATTACCAAACACATCAATGAAAAGGGAAAAGACCTATGTTTACAAAAACATTTATAGCAACTCTTTTTTGTGGTAGTGAGGGACTAGAAATTGAGGGGATGCTCATTAATAGGGGAATGGCTGGACAAGTTGTGGTATATGATTGTGATGAGATGCCATTGTGCTACAAGAAGAGTGGTTTCAGAAAAAAACCTGGGAAGACTTATATTAACTGATGCAGAGTGAGGTGAGCAGAGCCAGGAGAATATTGTACAGAGTAACAGCGGTATTGTAAGAATTATCAGCTGTCAAAGACTCAGCTACTCTAATCAAGAAAATGATCCCAGACAATTCCAAAGAACCCATGATGAAAAATGCTATCTTCCTCCAGAGAGAAGACTGATGAGCTCTGAGTGCAGATTGAAGCATACTTTTAAAACTTATTTTTCATGTGTGTGTGTGTGTGTGTTTTTGCAACATGGCTAATGTCGAAAAATGTTTTGAATGACTTCACATGTATAATCAATATCCTCTTGCTTGCCTTACCAAGAAGTAAGGAAGGGAGAAAATTTGGAACTCAAAATTGTTAAAAATGTCTTACATGTAATTGGGAAATATTTAACAAGTAAAAATATATATTTTTTAAAAGAGAGTTATCCTTATAAAATACCAACAGCAGTGCAGTGATGATTAGAAAAATAGGGCAGAATAGGGTTTTGTTTTGTTTTTTTTTTTTTTACAGATTCACCTAAATGGACATGAGAATGGAGAGGAAAACAAAAATAAATAAATCTCAGCTACTGTGCTTCACAGATGATAGGAGAGAGGAGAATCTTCATCTTATCCATCAGGCCCTTCTTCCAATTGGGTTACTGCATTTCTGTCTTTCTTCAATGAGTGATGACAGTAACCTCCCAGAGGAAGTCCAGTTGTTTCCATTCCATTAAATAGCCTCTGCCCTGCTTCCAAGTCTGTCATGCTTCTCTTTTGCTTCACTTTGCTCTCTTGAATCTGCTATACTATCAACTTCCCTCTCTTCCTCCTTCTTTCCAACCCCCCAAATTATTTCATTAACCCTTGGAAGCTTGAGGAAAGAGTTATACATGACTTTTTTCTATCACAGAGTCTGAAATATCACCCATAGAGGTTACTGGATTGCATGATTCATAAAGCATTTCTTTTCATATTTGGAAGTTTCTGTTTAAGCCAAATAGCAACAAATATTCAAGAAATATGTACCCACTTAAAGGATTCTATGGCTGCCATGTTTAATTATCCTAGACATCTAAGAGATGATTAGATGTTGCACTTTGCTGATTTTGACCATCTACACAATATTCTTCGAAAATCACTTACCATGCAAATGGAAATAAAACTACAGCTGCAAGAGCTATGAGCAGTGAGATGACATTTTATTTTGCATAAGCCAATTGGCAAAAGTTCAACCATCATAAGCATATGTGCTTGTCTCAAGCTTTTATGAAATTGCAATTAACATTTTTTATAATTCTTTCCTTCTGAGACTTTAAAACAATACCAGTTTTTTCATATTTATTTAATATCAACCAATTTTATGTGAAAGTGGGAGGTAGAACTTTTTTTTCAATATTTGCATGGTCATAATTGTCCACAAAATCATATGCCAATACTTCATTATAATGAAGAGATAACCCTTAGGCCCTTTAGGCTATATCACTGGAGGATCATGGCAGGACCTACCATGTTGGAAAGGCTTAAAATACTATTGTGAGAGTAGGTTGTCTATTATTTCCAAGGTCCAGCCTAGGTAAATGCAGAGGAGCTTATCATCAGTGGCTGACCACTTGGCAATAAATCACTTTTGGCAAGAAAACCTATAATAAAGAATATAAAAATGCCACACAAATTAATTAAACATATAATTTAATGTTTGGTGATTTCAGTACAAATATGGACATAGGAGAGAGAGACACAAGTGAGGCCAAAGGCTTGTAAAATATATAGAAGTCTCATGAAACTACACTTTATGTCAATTGTTTTCTTCAAAAAGAGAGTCAGGAGACATTGGTCATGTTGAGCACAAATAATCACAAAAAAAATGAAATTCCAACAGAGAGGAAATCACCAGTTACTATGTCATGTCCAAATGACTAGTCTGTGTACAATCAGACCTTTAACTTGTTAAAGCAAATTACAAATTAAAAACTCAATTAGAGGGGGGCGGAGCCAAGATGGCAGAGGGAAAGCAGTGACTGTCTTGAGCTCTCTCCCCAAGCCCTCCAAATAACTAAAAAAAGACTCTAAACAAATTCTAAAGCAGCAGAACCCACAAAAAGACAGAGTGAAACAAATTTCCAGTCAAAGACAGCCTGGATGGTTGATTGGAAAGGTATATCGCGCCGGGCTGGGAGAGGAATGCAATGGGCACGCAGGCCGCAACTACCCTGGAGCAGGCCTCAGAGGACTGAATTGCTGGCAGCTATGGTGGTTTCCAGACTTCTCAAACCCTGAACTCCAAAGACAACTTAGAAGGTCAGTGGGAAAAGTCTGTGACTGCGGTGAAAGAGGAGCTAGGTCTCAGCGCCAAGTCTCGAGTGCAGCCCGGGGCCCCAGCTTTTTCCTAAGCTTCCAGGCCACAGACTGAGGAGGAATCTAGTGCCTGATCAGAGGGGGATTGCAGGGATCTCTTTGCCAGTGCTGAGGCAGGAATCTCTTACTTTGCCCGTGTTTGGATCTGGGTTACAGCTCTGAGGAGCGGTCTTGGGGTGAGGAGGAGTGCTGTTGCGGTGGAGCTTGTCGTGGTGGTGGAGAGAAAACACCTCACCCTTTATCATACCACCTCGGAAGAACTGAAAACTTACAGGTCCCTAGAAGTACCTCTGAAAACAGCTGTACAAACCCCCGAAGCTTGGGACAGTACACTCTTCATATTAGAAGCAGACATTTACCTCAACAAAGAATTTAAAACTCAAGTAATTGGCCAGGATCATGAGTAAGCAGCACAAAAAGAGTCAGACTATATTATCTTACTTTGGTGACAAAGAAATCAAAACATACAAGCAGAAGAAGACAACAAAGCCAAAGCTCCTACATCCAAAGCCTCCAAGAAAAATATGAATCAGTCCCAGGCGTTGGAAGAACTCAAAAGGGATTTTGAGAAGCAAGTAAGAGAAGTAAAGGAAAAATTGAGAGTAATGCAAGAAAATCATGAGAAACAAGTCAACAGCTTGCTAAAGGAGACCCAAAAAGATACTGAAGAAAATAACACCTTAAAAAACAGCCTAACCCAAATGGCAAAAGAGGTCCAAAAAGCCAATGAGAAGAATGCCCTAAAAAGCAAAATTGGACAAATGGAAAAGGAAGTCCAAAAGATTACTGGAGAAAATACTTCCTTCAAATTAGAACAGAGCAATTGGAAGCTAATGACTTTATGAGAAATCAAGACTCTGTAAAACAAATCCAAAAGAATGAAAAATTAGAAAACAATGTGAAATATCTCATTGGAAAAACAACTGACCTGGAAAATCACTCCAGGAGAGAGAATTTAAAAATGATTGGACTGTCTGAAAGCTATGACCAAAAAAAGAGCCTAGACATCATCTTTCAAGAAATTATCCAGGAAAATTGTCCTGATATTTTAGAACCAGAAGGCAAAATAGAAATTGAAAGAATCCACTGATCTCCTCCTGAAAGAGATCCCCAAAGGAAAACTCCTAGGAATATTGTAGCCAAATTCCAGAGTTCCCAGGTCAAGGAGAAAATATTACAAGCAGCCAGAAAGAAACAATTCAAGTACTGTGGAAACACAATTAGGATAACACAAGATTTAGCTGCTTCTACATTAAGGGACCGCAGGGCATGGAATATAATATTCAAGAGAGCAAAGGAGATAGGATTACAACCAAGAATCACCTACCCAGAAAACTAAATATAATCCAGCAAGGGAAAAAATGGTCATTCAGTGAAATAGAGGACTTTCAAGCATTCTTGATGAAAAGACCAGAGCTGAATAGAAAATTTGACTTTCCAATACAAGACTTGAGTGGAACATGAAGAGGTAAACAGGAAAGAGAAAATCATAAGAGACTTATTAAGGTTGAACTGTTTACATTCCTGCATGGAAAGATGATATTTGTCACTCATTAGACCTTTGTCAGTATTAGAGTAGTTGGAGGGGAAAAAATTATATGTGTGTATATATAGATATAGATAGATAGATAGATAGATAGATAGATAGATAGATAGATAGATA
>NW_020954596.1:28308314-28373044 GCF_900497805.2 Vombatus ursinus | reverse complement strand
ATAGATAGATAGATAGATAGATAGATAGATAGATAGATAGATAGATAGATAGAAGGCACAGGGTGAGTTGAAAATGAAGGGGTCATATCTGGATAATAAAATTAAGGGGTGAGAGCTGAATATACTAGGAGAAGGAGAAAGAAGAGGTAGAATGGGGTAAATTATTTCACAAAAAAAAAACAGAAAAGAAAAGGCTCTTACAGTGGAGGGAAAATGGAGGAAGGTGAGAGGGAATGAGTGAATCTTATTCTCATAGGATTTGACTTAAGGAGGAAATAACATACACACTCAATTGGGTATGGAAACCTATCTTACCCTACAGGAAAATAGGGGGGGAAGGGGAGAAGAGAGTAGGGGAATGATTGGGAAAGGGAGTAATCAGAAGCAAATGCTTCTGAGGAGGGAAAGGGTCAAAAGAAAGAATGGGATAAATGGATGGGCAGGATAAGATTAAGGGAAATAGAGTTAGTTTTTCACAGCATGTCTACTATGGAAGTGTTTTGCATAACTCCACATATATAACCTATATTTAGTTGCTTGCCTTATCAATGAGGGTGGGTGGGGAGGGAGGAAGGGAGAAAATTTGGAACCCAAAGTTTTAAAAACACGTTTAAAAAAAATGTTTTCACATGCAACTGGGAAATAAGAAATACAGGAAATGGGATACAGAAATCCATCCTGCCCTACAGGGAAATTGAAGGGGAAAGGGATAAGAGAAGGGAAGGAGAGATAGAAGGGAAGGCAGACTAGGAGAAGGGGTATTTAGAATGTATGCCATCTTGGGGTGGGGGAGGGGTGAAAATGGGGTGAAAATTTGGAACTCAAATCTTGTGGAAGTAAATGTTTAAAACAAAAAAATAAATAAAAATTACCATAAAAAACCTCAATTAAAAGTCATTAAAATGAGTAGGAGATACAATTGAGGGAGTTTCAAAATGAACTATTTAAATAATATGATAAATATTGAAATGATAAAAAAGACAGACATAGACACAGGCTACCATAATTTTGGAATGATTTAGTCAATGTAAATAATTTAAAAAATGAGTACTTCATAAAAACTATAAACACATCAGCCAATTAATTATTGATCACAACAGACATTCCATGTGCTAGGAGAACAGTGAAATAGAATGTGAAGAGTGAACTGGACTAATTCTGGAAAAGTTTATATATTGTTCACTGATTTTTTAAAAAAATTTTGCATAACTTAAATTTTTCCATATATCTGTTTCTCTTCTACATCTGAGGGATCTATCCCATTTTAAAAAGAATATTTTTAAAAGAAAAAGGAAGAGAGAAAATAAGCAAAAATCCACAATATATGTATACATATATAATACCTATGTACGTGCCTATAATATCTATATGTATACATACATGTAATTATATACCCCCCCAAATAAAAGATAATATATAAACATGTGTGGATGTCTTACCTAAGCAAAGAAAGAAGAGAAATGTATTCTCATAACAACTTTGGGGCCATAATTATTTTTTGTTATTTTGAAATATTCATTTTTGATTTCTTTGTGATGGTTCTTGTTTCCATTTACATTGTTACAGTCATACAGATTTTTTTTCTTGATTTTGTTTACTTCACTCTGCATTAGTTCTTGTGTCTGTCTATACTTCTCTGCATTCATCTTCTTTGCCATTTCTTACAGCACAGTAATATCCCATTGAAGTCATAGTCCACATTTTATTTAGTCATTCCTAAAGCAATGGATACCAATTTTGTTTCTAATTCTTTGCTACTACAAAAAATGCTCTTATCAATATTTTTGGTACATGAGAACTTTCTTTTCATCAATGATGTCTTGGAAGTATAAGTCTAGCAGTGGAATCTTTTAGATGAAAGTATATGGGCAATTCAATCACTTTAGTTGCATATTGCTTTCCAAAACAGTTGTGGTAATTCACAGCTCTACCAATAATGTAGGAGTATGCCTATCTTCTTACAATGACTTCAAAATTGACTCTTTTTTTGTCATCTTTTCCAATTTCTTGGGTATTAGATAAAACTTCAAGGTTTGATTTGCATTTCTCTTATAAATTATTAGGAGCACTTTTATATTTTTTTATTATTTTTGATTCTTTTTAGATTAGATGCCTTTATGTCCTTTGACCATATATTTATTGGGGAATGGTTTCTGGTGTTTCATAATAGCATATGTACATATATGCTCCATACATATGTATGTATGTATATATACAGGTGCATGTGTATATACACACATACACATATGCACATATATGTATATGTGTGTGTATATACATACATATGTGTGTGTGTATACATACATATATATATATGTGCCTGTATATATAATCACTTGCTTCACAGCCCATTTGCTTAAGACTTTTCTCATTAGTGGTAATGTTTTATGTCTGTACAAGGTACAGAGTTATTGAGAACTTGAGAAAAGAAAAATTCTGGTTTTCTAGTTTTCAGCTTCTAGAGAGAAAACACACAGTTCCAAATTCTCACCAACTCCCTAAAGGGAGAGAAAGACTCTTGGAAGAAGTTAACATGTAGTTGTATCCCTACTGGCTTACTAAATTAGAGATTTGGGGGAATTACCCCTTGGAAAAGATCTAAGAGACTTTTACTTGGTCAAGTTAAGTTATTTTGCTCCCAATGAAAGAGCTCATTTACTTTGTATTGTCTTATGTATTTTCATATCTATACATTTTCTTATTTCTGCTTTGTTATCCAGTTGAATTATTACTAATATTATTTTTATCATTATAATTAATATTATTATGACAATTAACCTCCCCAAGTCTGTCTGTAAGCTTATTGAGGGTTGTTGCCATTCAGTTCTTTCAGTTGTGTCTGACTCTTTGTGATGCCATTTGGGGTTTTCTTGGCAAAGATACTGGAGTGGTTTGCTATTCCCTTCTCCAGCTCATTTTACAGATGAGGAAATTGAGGCAAAAAGGGTTAAATGACTTATTTAGGATTGTACAGCTAGTAAGTGTCTGAGGTTAGGTTTGAACTCCAATCTTCCTGATTCTAGACCTGGCACTTTATCAGCCTTGCCACCTGGTACCCTCCTTGAGGGTAGGAACTATCTTTTCCTTCTATTCATATCCCTGCTGCTTAACACAATGCCTGACACATAGGACGCTGTTATAAATATTGATTGATTAATTCTGAAGAGTATTTGTATCTGTATTCCTATAGTCTCTTGTGTCACTTAAGAGATAGACTCATAAATATTTTATACAGCACATAGTTATTTTGAACCAAATGTCTATCTCCTTCTCCTGAGTTTCATTTGTAGAATTTAGAAAATTGATTTGGTTTATTTTAAATCCTATTCTTTGCTAAGTTTATTAATTGTTTTGGTAATATTTAGTTGATTCTAGGTTTTTCTAGGCAAATCATTATGTCACATGCAAAAATCAATAATTTTGTTTCCCCTTTACCTATGCTTATTCTCTCAATTTCTTTCTTTTTTTGGTCTTATTTTATTGTGAACATTTTAACACTATTTCAAATAATAGTGGTGATGATGTAGAACTTTATTTTCCTTCTGATCTTATTGGAAAAGCCTTTGCTATATCTTCATTAAATATAATATTGACCCTAGGTTTTGGACAGATACTATTTATCATTTTAAGGAAAAGTCCATTTATTTCTATGTTTTTCACCAAATAAATGTTGTAGGTCATTGAGTTTTATGCATCAGTTAATATAATCATGTAATTTTTATTGTTTTGGCTGTTCATATGACTTAGTATCTTTTAGTTTTCCTACTATTTCCTACTATTGAGCCAGTCTTGCATTCTTGGTATAAATTGTGTCTGGTTATAATATGAAATCTTGTTGATATGTTGTGGTAGCTCTTTGATAATATTTAATTTATTTTTTTTGCCCTTATATTTCTTAGGAACATAGGTCTATAATTTTCATTCTCTTCTCTGATTTGTCACTCCCTAGTCTAAGTATTAAGGCACTCACAATAGTGCTTAACACAAAGCCTGAAAAATAGATATTTAATAAGTAATTTTTGATTTATTGACTATTTGTTGAGAGTGAAATAAACTTTGACCACTTCTATTTGGCTAAGCTAGAATGGAAATATAGATCATGGGTTTTGAGGAGGTTGAAGGACTGAGGTGCTAAGATGTTTAATACACATCAATGTGCATATGGAAGTCGCCAAATATGAGTGTTGGGGTTAGATTGAACAAAATTCACTTATAATTACAATGGAGATTTTTAAATGCGGAACTATTACCCTTACTGATAAGCTCAGGTATAAAGTTATAGATTAAGCACTATTAATAACTGAATGTATTTTAAATGTGCATACATACATACACAAAATCCATGTGTGTATTTGTATATTTGAGTTGAAAGGTGCTGCTATTGAAATTCTCAGCGTTGCTCATCAGACTGGTGACATTTGTATTCTGAGCCTAATTCAGACTAAGATTTTCAGCTAACATGCTAAAATTGGGCTTAAACATTCTGCATAGAACTCTTCTAACTTAATCCCAAATAGGTTACTTATGATAACATTTCCTTTAAAAACGTGCTTCTTGAGACTATCTTGAGACTATTTCCAAACATATAAAGACATTAATCTTCACACATTTATGTTAGGCAGCTTAATAAATAAAGAAAACAAAATTATATTCACCTGAATGCTAAACTACAGCATTCTAAATGCAATCCTTTATACTTGGAGAACCCTGGGAGGTAGTCAGTATAGCCCATTAGTTAAATCACTTAATGATTGCATTTTGTAATCGATTCAACCATAATTTGACATTTAACCCATTTCTACTTTATTGACTCTCCCCTGTTCCTTGTTTTACCTTCTACTGAGAGATAAAGGTCAATTAACATACTACATGTCTGAATGGTAGAATATAAATTTGTTGGATGAAATAGACAGAAATGTAATTCTTAAAACACTGGATGGGGCAGCTAGGTGGTCCAGTGGATAGAGCACAGGCCCTGGATTCAGGAGGATCTGAGTTCAAATCCGGCCTCAGACACATAACACTTACTAGCTGTGTGACCCTGGGCAAGTCACTTAACCCCATTGCCTAGCCCCCCCCCCAAAAAAAAACAACACCGGTTACATTTTGTGTATACAAGAGATAACTGTAGCTTTAATTTTAAGCCATCAAACTATACAACTTTAGCTGATCACAGATAGTGGGATAACCTTATACAGATATCATACTACATGGATGAAACAAACATGAGACTGTCTTTCCTAATCATTGAAACCTTGTTACTCAGATTCAAAGTTCCTATTTCAGAGTAGTCCACTGAATTCTGTGCTCTTATGCATGACCTCTTTGATAACAATGTGTTCTCTTTTTTGAGACTTTGTGTGTGTGTGTGTGTGTGTGTGTGTGTGTGTGTGTGTGTGTGTGTGTTGAGGGGTGGGGCAACCAATCTAGGGCTATTTCACCAATTCTCCCTCACACTGGTGGGTTGATTTCCCAGATTCAGAGCATTATTATAACCAAAGTTCTAGGAACAATAACTGAAGGTTTCTGGGTTTTCTAGTACTGGCACTCCTGAGTACTCATCAGAGTATTTTCTATTGACTATTAAACAATTGCCTCAATTTGCTCTTACCAAACATATGTATTAAGGTGATCTGATCAGAAAAAAATACTCCCCCCTCAAAAAATCTTTGCCATGAATTGCTAGGGGAATTTATCTTAATTTATTTCCTATCCAGGTTAAAAATGGCCTTAAACTTAGAATACAGTTATAGAATCTAGTTGGATGTATATGTAAAGAACATATGTGACCAAAATGCAAACTAAAGTCATAATTATTAGAATTTTGGGGGGGGTCCATAGCCACATTTTGTTCTTTGGTTCATGAGGTCATGTACATAACTGGGAGCTGCTTTATCCATATGGTTGATATTCATATTTCTGTATCTGTCTTAGTCATTGTTAGCCTTCTGTGTTTCTCTCTATCCTCCTGGTTTGACTCCTCCTAGTCCAAGGCCTCTTATGTCATGGTCAATGGGGGTGGTGGCAGAGTTTCATTTTACCCTGGGATCACTTTCCCTTTTAATTTTCTCCCTACCACACACACTCTGTGCTAAGGGTTTCAGAATGATTCTTCAAAGCCCCATGAACCTGAAAACATAAGGAAACTTGACTGCTTTGGAGCTTGACTGCACATTTCTTAAATGAATTATTATATTATACCTAGGCCCAGGGGTTTATTTGATTCAGCCAATTATAAGATATTTCTATTATCTGACATTATTCAAAGTAAAATCACTTCACTTCTGATTTAAAAACTTGTTCATACTTAGTTTCTACCTTTGATAGACTAATTAAGTGAATAAAATCTGGACCTTCTGTGTTTACATTAGTTGTCATGAGTGTAGTAATCTCTACCATACATATGAATTGCCCCCCATCCCAATTACATTAAAAATAATTTAGAAGAATTGAGATATGTAAAAAGAGGTTATAAATCTCAAATCAAATGATCTCAATTTAAAAAAAAAAAAGCTAGATTATCTGATATGGGGACCAAGGAATAGAACTAGGGTAGAGATGAGGGCTTGAAAAGAGAAGAAGAAGCTTGAACCAATTATTGTGAGAAGTAGATAGCAAATTAGTCAGCTTATACTTATTGTGAGTATTAAATACAAGAAAAATGAATATAAGAATTTCCTCCCCCCAAATGTGTAACACAGTCTAATCCCTGTGAAAATCCTTATTGTGGCCATTAGGTACTAGCCAGAGCCAATGTAGTCTTCCTGAGCTTCCATATATCACCTCACCCTATGAAACAGTCTGGTGCTTGACACCATGATAGAGGAAAAAATTTCTGCACTGTAAATATATCATGGGCTAATCTGAGCTTAAGCCAGGTCTCCTTTGTATATGATCCTGTGACTACAGACTTTATTTAAGCCACAAATTCCCCCCCACCCTATAACAAAAGTCTTGGTCCACGTAGAGAAAATTCGAGAGTTAGTTGCTGTGTATCCAGATTTCAGGACTGATGAAGTGAAAGATTCTATCTGAAAGCAGTGATGACTGCTTAGAGCCCTAGATGACTTTTTTTCTATCTCTATGTCTCTTTCAATGAAGCCTATGCTATCAAACCAACCACAAACATATTCTATAGTATAAGGTAGGATCCTGGGATCCTTTAACGTAGAACCAAGACCATCTTTACGTCATAATTATCTGGAGTTCAGAATCAATTACAAGGATATGTTATATCAGGATCTATATAAAGTAGCTTTTATTCCTCTTCATGCATGAAGGAGGTCACTCACCGTGTACTAGGGAATACAGTTTGAATACACTCTCAGTTACTTACTAGGTGAGTGATTCTGGATAAATCAGATAATTATACCTATCTCATAGGGTTGCTGCGAGGATCCAACAAGATAATGTAAGCAAACTTCTTTGTAACTCTGAAAGGACTATGTAAATGTTAGTTATTATTGTTGTTGTTGTTATGATTATTATTACATAAACCTAAGGAGGAAAAAACTTTTCTCTTTCTCCTCCCATCCCAATCAATCAATTTACAATTATTTACTAAATTCCTAATATGATGTTGAATGCCATGGAACAACCAAAGAATTATACACCAGTAAGCCTGCCCTCACAGAGTTACCAATTTCATTGGGGGAGATAAAACTAAAATGTAAAAGATACTTAGTGAGAAATACAAAATAGTATGTGGTTTTATTTTTTTTTCAATACAGATTATTAGGTTATAAGACAGTTAGAGAAAGTGGAGACCAAAATAGGATACAGCCATCATAGGTTTTGTTCTGGAGATGGGACTAGAATTAGTTCTAAAAGAATCAATATATTTTGAATGTGTATAAAGGAATGAGAGGATTTTCCAGGTACGTATGTGGGAGAATTTTGGAGAGGGTTGAGAAAAGAATGGAATGGTTAAGCGCATGATAGAGGATAATGAAAAGGGCATCTTCTGAAGGTTGGGGAATTCCATTAATAATGGAGATTTCTTTTTAAGAGAAGTGTTACTCAATAATCTATGTACTCAGTTTTCTTTTAAGACACATTTTAGATATTCCCATCTCTTAAAAGTAACCTTTAGAGAACCTAGAAAATTAAATAGTTTAATCCAAACAATTTCATACTTTTTTGAAAAAGTATTTAAAGTCCATGCTATGGATGTCTACTCTTCCATTTTAATGTAAATGGTATCATAAAATGTTTAATGGTTTTATAAAATAAGTGATCCATTCTGAATACCATTTCAGTTCCTTGGCAACCTAAAGGAGGAGCTTGATATGCCAGGACTGAGTCTGCCATATGGATGAATAGCAACTCTTGTTTCTAAGCTTTTTGGAGGTTTCCAAGCTGTCTTTTGGCATCTGTTCCATGCATGCTCCATTGGCAGCCATTTCTGCACTGCTGAAAAGAAGAGTGAGAGTTTTTTGAAGGTACTATTAACATTTTTCATCAATTACAAAATGCATGATCGCCTAATTGCTTTAACATATTCAAGATGGCCCACCTAGGAGAGTTGGAACCAAATGGAGACTTGTAGCTGAAAATGCCTTCACCTCTGTTTAAGTCCCCAGTTTATACTTGGCATGACATTAAAATAAAAATTAAAATTTGATCACTGACAAAAAATATCATTTTAATGGTCTGCCAGTTAAGAAATCTGCATATTTGAATAAATGATATGTTTCCTTAGAAAACTGAGAGCAATTTGGAGATGTTGAGAGATTCCCAAACTTTATAACCTTGAGGAAGTCTGGCCCAAAGCCACATTGTGAAGGAGGAAACAGTTTTTCTTCAATGGCTTTCTATCTCCCTTTCTGGGGTCTTCACCTCTATTTTGTTGCTCATGCCCTCCCCCCATCTTTTCATGTCTTCATTTGATCTCAGCCATTTAGAAGCTCTGCTAAATGATCCTCACCTTCCTTATCATCACCTCTCCTCCTATCATAGGCAAGAACACAAGTGGGTATGAACATGTGAGTACATACACACACACACTTACAAAGACCTAGGGCATTTAAGTGTAACAGAAAAAAAACATTATATTATAATCCTGATTCAATTTAATAAACACTTTCTTTGGAAGAAGATATCTTTTGATAGAGACTATCACAGAACAAAAACTACCCATAAGGCCTGATGCATCAACCCCCCCAAAAACTTGTTCTCTCCATGAAGAAAAAAAAGAATAACACAAAAAAGGAGAAAACGTTAAAATGTACATAGTCCTCCCAACCTTTCCCTAAATCCCTTCTCAAAAAATGTAAAAAAGAAAACAAAAACCTAATTATGCATGTATGTACTGCTACTTGTTCTTAAGTCCTCCTTATCTCTAATTGTCTGATAAGCAGTTATGTGGCAGCAAATAATTTACCTTTGACTTTGGGCCTTTATATTGGCTATTGGCAAAGGTTTTTATGTAGGGCTTTCTCTATCCAGTGGTAGATAACTGTGTCAGTACTTGAAAGTTACTAACATGATTCACAACAACATAAATGTTACAAAGCAAAGCAAAACTGTGCAAAAGAGCACTGGACTTGGAGACAGACAGAAGACTTGGGATTGATTCTTGGCTCTCACACAATGACTAGTTTTATCTTTCCCCTTTACTTGCAACCCCAGTAAAGCATTAGCTCCTTGATGTCAGGGACCATTTTATTTTTGTCTTTGTCAATAATGATAATGGTGAGTGATGATGATGATAAAAGTTAGCATTCATAATACAGCACTTAAGGTTTGCAAAGCATTTTACAAGTATTATCTCATTTTATCCTCACAACAACCTTGTGAAATAGGAAATATTATTATCCCACTTTACAGAGGAGGAAATTGAGTCCAGGAGCAATTAAATTACTTTCTCAAGGTCACACACCTAATAAACATCTGAGTCTAGATTTGATTTCAGGTATTCCTGACCTCCAGTGCTCTATATACTCAGTTTAGCACAGTACTATGCACATACTAGGTCCTTAATAAAGAGTATATTGTATCATATATTTATATCATATAACTTTTCTAGCTCTCAGTTTTTTCAGCTATAACACAGATATAATAATGCATGTCATGCTTGCCTCCTAGGACAGCTACTATGATCAAGTAAAATAGTAGGTGTGAAAGTTTCATAACTGCTAAATGGTATATATCTCCATAAAGCTATTATTAATCATAACAAACATAACCATTTAATTCCAATTAACTGAAAAGTAGGAAAGTAGGGTTGTCTATATGCACATACATACATGGAAATTGATTTAGATTTCGACAGAGCCTTAGAACTCATCTAGTGTAAAAATGTCATTTTAAAATGAGAAAACAGGTCCAGAAATGTAAAGGAACTTGCCCAAGGTAATACATGAAGTAAGT
Source organism: Vombatus ursinus (assembly GCF_900497805.2). Lineage (NCBI taxonomy): Eukaryota > Metazoa > Chordata > Mammalia > Diprotodontia > Vombatidae > Vombatus > Vombatus ursinus. The sequence continues at coordinate 28,362,673 of NW_020954596.1, read as the reverse complement.
GGTAGATGCAGGATTCAAACAAGAGTGCTATAATGAAGTCAAATCTAAATATTTTTCCATCCATTTCCTCATCATTCATTGCTTCTCTCTTCAACTCATTTTTTCCCACTCTCTCCCCCCTCTCCCATGCACTAATACTGAGAAAAGGCACGTTTCCCCAAGAGATCCAAAAGTAATGAAATCAATGAAATACACATATTAGTCTCCTAATAGAAATCATGCTTTGTCCTTAGCGTGCCAGTAAATGGGCAGGGTATTTGTAAGACTGGCTCTGTACATGGGATAACTGTCTCTTCTAGTCAATCCTGATGAAGCGCACATGTTTAAGATATGGGAGATGCTCCCTGAAAACTTTTCCCACATATGTTGTCGTAACTATTCTTCCAAAAAAGGCACCTGGTATCCCTATTTTTCTACTGAATTGAATGACTAGAGGTGGGCCTCCATCTAAAGACATGTTCCTTAGTCCCACCCCCACCCCCCAACCTTCATGGGATGTTTTAATGAATACCAATTTGATTTTTAAATATCTAGAAGATATCCTAAGAAAAGTGACACATTAGTGGAAATGACATTCTTGTTATTCAAGTGGGTTTAATAGAAATAATAATAGCTCATATATATATAGCATTTTAAGGTTTGCAAAGTCTTACCTATATTATCTCATTTAATGCTTAAAGGTATGTGCTTTATTATCCCTATTTTATAGATGAGAAAATTGAGTTTCAGATGAATTAGCATGACTTGATTGAACTTTTTAGGTCATTTTGAGGTCTATATGTGTTCTATGAGGATTTATATCTGTCAGTCCATAAGAGATAGTGAGTTTCTGACTTATAATTCTTGTTACAAGGTCTATTACATCTTTGGTCGGTGCTGAATTTTACAAAACTTCATTAATGTGTTGCAAAATTTCTACCTTTTCCTTACATAATATGCATTGATTATTAAGACGGGTTCCTTTATATTATATATAAGTTTTTGCAGGTAGTGCTATCCTGGTCCATTCTAAGCCATTTATATGCCACTTTATTGTTAACATGTTGACAGAATTCATGCATAGGCCAACCATACTGGTACTTTTGATTCTATTCTTTAGTTTTTCAGACTGTGTGTGGAAATAAAACACTATCAGCTATATTTAATAATTATAATAGGATGTCCCTATTATTGACTTTCATCATTACTCAGTGAAGTGATGCCTGCTTCTTCCAAAAAACATTTCTGTACCTATTATTATGGGCTTGGAAAATGTTTGTTATTCCTCTTTGTGCTCATTGGCAAGGGAGTGCAAATCTTTCTAGACCCTGTATGCATTATAATGGGTTCTGCATTTCATTAATATGGCACTTTTTAAAGGACACTTTCCATATCTGTTTTTGTTTGTTTTGTAATTCTGAAGGTGTACATCAATATTCACAATGCAAAGGTGTTCGTTGATTTGAAAATGTTATTCCTATAAAACTTTGATTTCATGATGCCAGTAGGATTCTTACATATTCAGCCACAGCTTTCTCATTGATAGCTTTATGCTCAGTGTGTCATTCCAGTAGGATTGCAAAGTATTTTTAAGCTTTGCCTTCAACCATTGATTCAATTTCAACTTTGGCAGAACTAGCAATACAAATACATGCCAGAAGTAAGACAATCCCTGTGGTCAAGGAGCTTACATTTAAACACAACAAGTAAAAGGAAGCTGAAAAGGAAAGGGGTGATGTCATAGAGGCATGATTTTGAAATCTAAAGGAAGTCAGGAACAGGTCCAGGAAGAGAATGAAAACAATAGTGTTGGCCCCTGCACAAAATGGAGGCTAAAGTAGGCACTCACCAAGGGAGTTCAGAAGGTTTTGTTGGAGAATATTCCATGATGAGTGAGTTGTAGGGATGTAGACTACAGTAAGGTGAGGAGGCAGCAGGCATTGAGTGAATTTACAGGATGATGCTGCAGTAGAGGGGGCAATTTTTCAAGTCCAGAGGAAGTCAGGAACAGGTCTGGGTGGAGAATTTTACACTTATTGAAACCAAATATCAATTTAAAATATTAGAGAATGTTTCCATGAGATGAAGAAGCTGTTTCATGTGTTTTTCAGTAATGCCACATAGATTTAAGTCATCTGTCTACATGAAATAATTTATAAAATATTTTGATACAATTTTTTCTTTGTAATTTGGAATTTATCCTTAGTTTTATTTCTAGAGAGATGATAGTGAATTTAAAGCTAGGCACAATCATAGTGGGTTTAAACTGTCTCCCTGATAAATACCATTTTCTGTAGTAACTTTTCTCAACATCATTGTTTTGGTGGCATGTTTTAAAAAGAGGAAAAAAATATCCATATGGGAGTCAAGTATTCTCTCATTCTCACTATATTTGGGTCTATTTTTATTATAGAGTTTAATATTCTTATTTGGATGATTATTTTTATTAGTTATGTAATTATCAGCAACTTTAGATGAGGAATGGCAAAAGTCTTAAGTTTTTAGTATTTGGGAATAACTAGGGAGAAGAAACAGCATGGCTATGTAACACATTATTTTGTTTATCTTCTCCCCCCACTACCAACCACTTTTCTCTCTAAAACTGTAGGATCTCATGAAAAAGGATGCTTGAAACATAACTCACTAAGGGAGTAATAGAAGCAGATGGGAATTATTTAGGTAGGATAAGGAACATATATTTTTCTTCCCAAGTTATACTGTTATAAATTTTCACCCCCTAGCTCCTCAATGGTTCCCTATTTTACCACTTCCATTCCTTAATCTCACTTCCTCCACTACTAATTAACTGGCTATAAGTGACTTTCAGCATGAAATATTTCATATTAACACCTCAGCATCAGATGAAAATGGGAAGTCAAAGGGCTGGAATTTACTACCAGGTGTTCTGCAAAGAATATAGGAGGTTTTATAGGAAACCCACAAAATTCCTCAATACCTTGCAAAATCCACAACCCACAGTATCAGAATGTAATAGATTTAAGCTGAGAATCTTATAAATACCACACTATAAGGGGCTTACTCTGATAAAGCATATTAGGGGAATATTCATGCCACAGGATGTTGACATTTGAATGGTAGCCATAATTAAAAGTGGAGTTTAGCACCTCATTAAGATAAATTGAGGAAATTCACACCTCTCTCCTGGTGCTAATGCCAGTCTTTCAGGACGTGAACTCAGAGGGATGAAATTGATATTGTTGTGAAAGCTGAATTTTTAACAGAAATGCAAATGAGAAGCTCTGTTTTTTTTTTCAAAGAGCCAAAGATTCAGACATGTTAGGATAACCTCAAAGACTAAAGTATAAAGTCACTAACAATGTCAGCCTCTATAAAAGGCAACTAAGATAATTAAACATGGGATCATCTCTTTTGGGATAGGATGGACTTCTTTGCCTCATATGCTGAGGCAGATAAGAGATCTAAGAGGAGTTAGTTTTCATGAGGCCACTGAAAGTAAGAATGAAAGAATAATGGTCATATGGAGAGAATGACAAATGGCTCCTCATCATATTGCCTAGATTAGAGCTTGCCTATTCACCACCAAGGGGAGTAGAAAATTTAGGTACCAACAACTGCATGAGTGAAGATGTTCAAACTCCTATAATGAAGTAATGAGGAATGTAAAGAATGAAAAAAAATAAAAAGGAAGGAAAGCAAGGAAGGTTAATTAATAAAGCAATCAAGATTCATAGAAGATGACATGAGAAAGGCCATTTTGTTAACATCTTTCAAAATTAAATCTATATCTTTTTTTCAAACTTCATGTGACAGTTTATGGTCTCCAAAAATATATATTTCTATTATTTGAATATAAAAATGTTGGTTGATTATTTTAACTTTATTTATTTATTTCATTAAATATTACCTAATTACATGTAAATCATTTAACTTTTTTTTTAATTGAGTCCCAGGTTCTCTCTTTCCCACCCTTCTACTCCTTGAGAAGTCAAGCAATATGATATTGATTATACATGTGAAATCATGGAAAATATATTTCTATATTAGCCATGTTACAAAAGAAAACACACATACACACACACACACACACAAAACAACAACAAAGACAAAAATAAATTAAAAATATGCTTCAATCTGCTCTCAGACTTTATTACTTCTCTCTTTGGAAATGGATAGCATTTTTCCATGGGTCCTTTGGAATTGTCTTCAATTATCATCTTGATCAGAGTAGCTAAGTCTTTGACAACTGATCATTCTTAAAATATTGTTTTTATTGTGTACAATGTTCTATTAATTCTGCTCATTTTACTCAGCATTAGTTCATATAACTCTTCCTAGGTTTCTCTAAAACCAGCCCACTCATCAAATTTTTTTTTGTAGCAAAGCAGTATTCCATCATAATCATATACCATGATGTATTCAGACAGTCTCTAATTGAAAGGCACTTCCTCAATACCCAATTCTTTACTAGTCCAAAAAGAGGTGCTATAAATATTTGTGTGCTATTAGTTCTTTCTTATTTAATTTGATCTCTTTGGGACACAGAACAAGTAGAGGTGTAGAGAATTTTTGTGTGACTATTAATATATTTGATGTCTTCTTCTGAATGCTGCCTGTTCATATCATTTGAGCATTGATCAATTGGAGAATGGCTGTTATTTTTACAAATTTGGCGTGGGTTTTATTTATTTGAGGAATGAGGTCTTAATCAGAAAAAAAAACCTTGCTGTGATTTTCTCCCAGTTTCCTGTTTTCCTTCTACTTTTGGCTGCATTAGGTTTATTTTTTCCCTGGAAGACTTTTTTTTTAATTTAATGTAATCAGAATTATCCATTTTACTTCATGTGATCTTCTTGCTTGGTGACAAAATTTCCCTTATCCATAGATCTGACAGGTACATTTTCTGTGCTCTTCTAATTAGTTTATGATATCAACCTTTGTGTCTAGAACATTTACCTATTTTAACTTTATTTTGGTATATGGTATGAGATGTTGGTCTACCCCTAGTTTCTTTAAAATTGCTTTTCAGTTTTCTCAGAATTTTTTTCTTTTGATCAAACAATGAGTTTTTACCCACAAGCATTGGATCTTTGGGTTTATAAAATACTAGATTACTATGGGCATTTACTACTGTTTATTCTGTACCTACTCTGTTCCACTGATTCATCAATCTATTTCTTAGCCAGTATCAGCTTGTTGTTATTTTTTTTCTTTGTTGTTGTTTTTATTATTTTTCATAGTTACTTCTTTATAATATGGTTTGAAATCTGGCACTCCTAGGCCACCTTCCTCCATTTTTTTTCATTGATTCTATTAATATTCTTGATCTTTTGATCTTGCAGATAATTTTTTTTACCATTTTTGTTACCTCTATAGAACAATTCTTTGTTAGTTTGATAGGTTTGGCACAGAATAAATAAATTAATTTAGGTAGAATTGTCATTTTTTATTATATTTACTTGGCCAATCCTTTAGCAATTAATACTTTTCCAATTGTTTATTAATGTGAAAAGTGCTTTTTTTGTTGTTGTTGTTTTGGTTTTTTTTAGGTTTCAACATTTACTTATATAAGATTTTGGGTTCCATTTTTTTTCTTTCTCCCTCCCTCTCCTTTCCCTTCACCACGATGGCAAACAATATAATATAGATTATACATGTGCAGTAATATTAAACACATTATTATTAGTCCACATGAGTCATGTTGCAAAAGAAGAATCAGAACAAAAGGGAATAACCATGAGAAAGTTAAAAAAAAAAGTGAAAATAGAAGGCTTTGATCTGCATTCAGACTTCACAGATATTTTTCTGTATGTGGATAGTATTTTTCATAATGGATCTTTTGGAATTATCTTAGATCTTTGTATTGCTGAGAAGAGCCAAGTCTATCAAAGTTGATCATTGCACAATGTTGCTGTTTCTGTATACGATGTTCTCTAAGTTCTGCTCACTTCACTTAGAATCAGTTCTTGCAAGTTGTGAAACATGTTTTGTAATTTTGGTCATGGTTACTGGGTTTGCCTTGGCAGGTAGGCTCCCAAGTACTTTATATTATCTGCAGTAATTTTGTTTGTTGTTCATTCATTTCTATGTTAGTCATGTTGTGAAATAAAATACAGGCAAAAGACCCCAAGAAAAATAAAGTAAAAATGTATGCTTTGATCTGCATTCAGACCCCATCAGTTCTATCTCTGGAGGTGCACAGCATTTTTCATCATAGGTCTTTCAGAATTGATCATTGTATTGCTGAGAATAGCTAAGTAATTCACAGTTGATCATCATGCAATATTGCTGTTACTATATACAATGTTCTGGTTCTGCTCATTTCTTTTTTGGGGGGGGAGTGGCTATTTTTAGTTTTTATGTAGCATTTTATTTTTCCCCAGTTACATGTAAAAATAAATTTTAACATTTGTTTTTAAAACTTTGAGTTCCAAATTCTCTCCCTTCCTCCATCCCCACCCCCCTCATTGAGAAGGGAAGAAATTAGGTATGTTATACATGTGTAGTCATGCAAAACATACCCATAATAGTCATGTTGTAAAATAAAACATAGACAAAAAAAACTAGAAAAATAAAGTTGAAAAAAAATATGATTCAATTTGTATTCCAACACCATCAGTTCTTTCTCTGGGGATGGATAGCATTTTTTATCATAAGTCCTTCAGAGTTGTCTTGAATTGTTGTATTGCTGAGAATAACTAAGTCATTCACAGTTGATCATCTTACCACATTTCTGTTACTTTGTATACCATGCATTTCACTTTGCATTAGAACAGGTAAGTCTTTTCAGGTTTTTCTGAGAGTATCCGGCCCATCATTTCTTACAGTACAATGATATTCCATCATAATCACATACCACAACTTGTTCAGCTATTCCCCAATTGATGGGCTTCCCCTCAACTTCTAATTCTTTACCCCCAAGTAAGAGCCGCTATAAATATTTTTGTACATATAGGTCTTTTTCTTTTTTTTTTTTTTTAAATCTCTTTTAGGATACAGACCTAGTATACATTTCTAGGTCAAAGGGTATGCATGGCTTTATAGTCCTTTGGGCAATAGTTCCAAATTGCTCTACAGAATGAATGAATCAGTTCATAACTCCACCAACAGTGCATTAAAGTCTCATTTTTCCCACATCCCCTCCCAACATTTGTCATTTACCTTTTCTGTCCTAGTAGCCAATCTAATAGATATGAAGTAGTATTTCAGAATTGTTTTAATTTACATTTCTCCAATCTACAGTGAGTTCAAGTATTTTTTCATATGGCTATGGATAGCTTTGATTATTTCATCTGAAAACAGATTATATCTTTTGATCATTTATGAGTTAAGGAATGGCTCTTATTTTTATAAATATGATTCAATTCTCCATGTTTGAGAAATGAGGCCTTTAACAGAGAAATTTGCTTCAATTTTTTTTATAGTTAATATTGCTAACTGTATTTCCCTCCATCCTATCCCCTCATTTGCCCTATTCTCTCTCTCGTTTCGCCCTGTCCCTATTCAAAAGTGATTTACTTCTGACTACCCCTCCCCCAATCTGCCCTCCTTTTTATCACCACCACTCCTTCTCTTATCCCCTTCCCCTCCCACTTTCCTGTACAGTAAGAAAGATTTCTATATCCAATTGAATGTGTATGTTATTCCTTCTTTGAGCCATTTCTGATGAGAGTAAGGTTCACTGACTCCCCTTCACCTTGCCCCTTTTTCTCTCTACCGTAAAAGCTTTTTCTTGCCTCTTTTATGTTAGGTAAGTTATCCCAATCTACCTCTCCCTTTGTCTTTCTCACAGTACATTACTCTCTCACTCCTTAATTTTATTTTTTAGATATTGTCCCTTCATATTCAATTCACACGGTGACTTCTGTCTATATATATTCCTTCTAACTACACTAATAATGAGAAAGGGGTTATGAGTTGCATATATCACCTTCACATGTGAGCAGTTTATTAAGTTTCTTATGATTTTCCTTTCTGGTTTACCTTTCTATGCTTCTCTTGAGTCTTGTATTTGGCAGTCAAATTTTCTATTCAGTTCTGATCTTTTCATCAAGAATGCTTGAAAGTCTCTATTTTATTGAATGTCCATGTTTTAGCCTGAAGGATTAAGGATTGTACTCAGTTTTGCTGGGTAGATGATTCTTGGTTGTATTCCTACTTCCTTTGCCCTCCAGAATATCATATTCCAAGTCCTCAGATTCTTTAATGTAGAAGCTGCTAAATCTTGTGTTATCCTGACTGTGGTTCCACAATACTTGGTTTCTTTCTGGCTGCTTATGATATTTTCTCCCTCACCTGGGAACTCTGGAATTTGGCTATAACATTCCTGGGAGTTTTCATTTGGGGATCTCTTTCATACAGTGATCAATAGATTTCTTCAATTTCTATTTTGTCTTCTGGTTCTAGAATATCAGGGCAGTTTTCCTTCATAATTTCTTGAGTGATCATGTCTAGGCTCCTTTTTATTTTATCATGGCTTTCAGGAAATCCACTAATTTTTAAAATTATCTCTCCTGCATCTATTTTCTATTCAGTTGATTTTTTTTTGTTTGTTTGTTTTGTTTTGTTTTTCCAATGAGATATTTCACATTGTCTTCTATTTCTTCAATTTTTTGCTTTGTTTCATTGATTTCTCATGAAGTCATTAACTTCCGTTTGCTCCATTCTAATTTTTAAGAAATTATTTTCTTCAATGAGCTTTTGTACTTCCTTTTCCATTTGGCCAATTCTACTTTTTAAGGAATTCTTCTCCTCATTGGCTTTTTGTACCTCTTTTACCTTTTGACCTAGTCTGTTTTTTTAAGGTATTATCTTAATTTTTTGTGTGTTTCTCCTTTACCAAACTGTTGACTCATTTTTCACAAGTTTCTTGGGGTAGCTAGGTAGATAGAGTATGGGCCCTGAAGTCAGGAGGACCTGAGTTTAAATCTGGCCTCAGGTACATAACATTTACAAGCTGTGTGACTCTGGGAGAGTCACGTAACCCCAATTGCCTCACCAGAAAAAAAAAAATATTTCTTGAATCACTCATTTCTCTTTCCAATTTTTCCTCTACCTCTCTTACTTGATTTTCAACAACCTTTCTGAGCACCTCATGGCCTGACACCAATTCATATTTTTCTTAGAGGCTTTGGATGTAGGACCTTTGACTTTGTTGTCTTCTAAGTCTGTGGTTTGACCTTCCTTGTCAACATATTAACTTTAAATAGTGAGTATTTTTCTGCTATTTGTTCATTTCCCCAGCCTATTAGTTGACTTTAACTCTTTGTTAAAGTAGGACTCTGTTTCCAGGGTGGAGAATGCACTGTCTGAAGCTTTAAGGGTTTTGTGCAGCTCTTTTCAGAGATACTTCTAGGCACCTGTAAGTTTTCAGTTTTTCCAAGGTGGTATGATCTAAGGATAGGGGTTTACTGCTCTCCTCACCTGTACTCTAGTCTGTGAGGGACCACAAACACTTCTTTCTGCCCTGGAACTATTTGGAGGGTCTTCCCTCCACTACTCCCACAAACCTTGCTGTGCTAGTGTTTCTCCTTGCCCTGAGACTGCCACCCAGGACTGCAATTCCTATCCAAGTATGTGCAAAGCAAGAGAGTTCTGCCTCAGTGTTAGCAAAAAGACCCCATGTAATCTCCTTCTGAAAAGTTGTTTGACCACCTTACCATCTGTGGGCTCCAGAAGCAGCAGCAGCTGCTGCTGCTGATTCGGTCACTCCCAAGGCCTGATCCCAAGGTCATATATATATATATATATATGTGTGTGTGTGTGTGTGTGTATATATATATATATATATGTGTGTGTGTGTGTGTGTGTGTGTGTGTGTGTATGTGTATATATATATGTGTATATATACACACACACATATATATACATGCACATATACATATACACACACATACACATACACATATATACACAAACACACATATATGTATATATGTATGTGTATGTATGTATGAATATGTGTGTATATGTATGTGTATGTGTATATGTATATGTTTATGTTTATGTATATGTATATGTGTGTATATGTATATGTATGTGTATGTGTATGTGTATATGTACATACTCCTTTTAACTGTCCTGAGAAAAATTTTAGGAGTTACAAGTATAATTTTCCCATGTAGGAATGTAAACAATTTAACCTTATTGAATCCCTTATGATTTCTATTTTCTGTTTACCTTTTTATGCTTCTCTGGAGTATTGTATTTGAAATTCAAATTTGTTCAGGTCTCGTCTTTTCATTCACGTTCTTGGAAGTTCTCCATTTCATTAAATATCCATTTTTTGCCTTGAAGGATTATACTCAATTTTACTGGGTAGGTGATTCTTGTTTGCAGCTGTAACTCTTTTGCTCTCTGGAATATCATATTCCAAGCCCTAACATTTTTTAATGTAGAAACTGCCAAATCTTGTGTTATCCTGACTGGTTCCACAATATTTGATTTTTTTTTTTTGGCTGCTTGCAGTATTTTCTCCTTGACTTGAGAGTTATGGAATTTGGCCATAATGTCCCTGAAAGTTTTGATTTTGGGATCTCTTTCAGTTGGTGATTGGTGGATTCTTTCCATTTATATTTTATCTTCTGGTTCTAGAATATCAGGGCAGTTTTCCTTGATAATTTCTTGAAAGATGATGTCTAAGCTCTTTTTTTATTGTGGCTTTTTGTTAGTCCAATAATTTTTCAATTATCTTTCCTGGGTCTATTTTCCAGGTCAGTTGTTTTTTCTAATTAGATATTTCACATTTTCTTCTATTTTATCTTTCTTTTGATATGGTTTTATTGCTTCTTTATGTCTCATAAAGTCTTTAGCTTCCACTACCCAATTCTAATTTTTAAGGAAGTTTTTTTTTTTTTAGTGAGGTTTTTTACATGCTTTTCCATTTGGCCAATCTTACTTTTTAAGGAGTTCTTTTCTTTTTTGTTTTTTCCCTTTTTTTCCATCTTAGACTCAAGCACCAGAACTCAAATACAGAATAGAAAAAAAAGAAACATCATAAAGTTAAATATTGAAACTTAAATACAAAGTAAGAAAAGAAAAAAAAGTATATCATGTGCACAGCAGAACATAAGAGAGGATTCAAAATATATAGCAATAAATTTCCATTTCAAAAAAGCCTGTATGATAAATACTTTATGTTGTGTTGAGAGATGTCCCATCTTTGCTTCCTTGTAAGCTTTCTTTTGTTCTCTGCTGTGCATTTTTACTTTGTTCTTTTTCCCCCTTCCTTACTCCCCCCAAGAAGGATACAATTAAGTGCAGATATATTTATGTATAGATATAGATATGTGCATACACATATACATATATATACATATACATATATATATATACATACCTACCCACATAGACATACTTTTCCTTACAAATTCTATACCTGATCTTTGTTTTTATGTTTGTGTATATCTCTTATTTCTTATTCCTCCTAACTTCTATCTGCTACCTTACCCTCCTATTATTAGCCTACCCCACCTCCACAGATCCCTCCCCTATCCTCCCATTCCCATAAATCTAAACACGTTTCTATTCCTCCCTTTAACTTATTCTTTCACCCTCCCCTTTAAAGATTCCTCATTTACCCTCCCAAAGATCCCTCCCTTATCCTCCTATTCTTCTTGATCTCAACATCCCTCTATACCCCCCTTTAACCTCCCCTCTATAGATGCCTCCCTTATCCTCTCTCCCCTCCCTAACCCCTTACCATTTTATTGCTTCTGAATTTAGGAGACTTTTATATTATTCTAGATATATATGTATTGTTCCCTCTTGAACCTATTCCCAATGAAATTAGGTTACCAGAACTACCAGCCCTCCTCCCATATCTAACTCCTCTGTGTTGGTTCTTCCTCTCACACCACATTTGTATAAGATAATTACTCTTTTTAACTGTTCCTAGTTGGTTTTACTTTTTAAAGTCATATTATACTCAGGTCTACCCCAATCTTTCTTACAAACCACCTGATTGCTAATGACAATCTTAGACAAATGTTTTATAATTTACATACCTAAAAGGTAAATGATCTGTTCTTATTGAATCCCTTGTAATCAGTCTTTGGTAAGTACCTTACTTTTCTCTTGGCTCTTGTATGTCAAATGTTCTAGGTTTGTTTTTTTGTTTTGTTTGTTTGTTTGTTTTTTAAAGTCCTGAAAGTCTGACCGTTGTTTAAAGGTCCATTTTTTTCCATTCAGGATTATGCTTAACTTTGCTGGGTATGATTTTTCAGCCTGAACCCCAGTTCTTTTGCTCTTTGATATATAGTGCTCCAAGACCTGTGTTCCTTTAGGTCTCTGCTGCTAGGTCTTGTGTGATTCTAATTGTGGCACCATCATATTTTTTTTCTTGTTGCTCTTAATATTTTATCTTTGATTTGGCGGTTTTGGAATTTGGCTATAATATTCCTATGAGTTTTCCTCATAGAATCTCTTTCAAGTATTGATCATTTTTTTTTTCTATTTCTATCCCTCCCCCCTTGTTCTAATGATTCAAGACAATTTTTTTAAATTATTTCTTTTAAAAAATCTCCATGACCTACTTAGGCTACTTTCTAATTATGTTCATGAATCAACAGGAATTTTTGTATTATTATGTCAGTTCTTTTTCTTTTTGTCATAGCTTTCATGTAGTCTGATTATTTTCATGTTTTTTTCTTCTTGAGCTGTTCTCCAGATCAATTGTTTTCTTGTAAGATGTTTCACTTTCTCTTGTTTTTTTCATTCTTTATATTTTTTTAATTATTTCTCAGTCTCTTATAACTTTGATGACTTTGCCTTGCCCAATTCTAATTTTCAAGGTGTCATTTTCTTTCTTAAGATTCTGAATCTCCTGTTCTAATTGGTTGACTTTCTTTTCATAATTTTCTTGTTTGATTGATTGATTATTTGATTATTCTTTTTTTTTTAGTTTTTTTCCTCAATCTCTCTCATTTCATTTTTAAAGTCTTTTGAAAGTTCTTCTTCAAAATATTTTGGGGGCAGTTGGCCATTTGACATTACTCTTTGGGATAGAAGAGGGTTCCTTTACTTCAATATCCTGCTCTGAAGATGAATCTTGGTCTTTTCTATTTTCATAATAACTTTCTATGGTTGATTTCTTTCTTCTTTGCCTGTGCATATTTTGTAGTAATAGCTTAATTTTTGTAATCAACTCTAGTCTTGGGGTGTGAGGAATGGTGTCTGTGGCCTCAGATCTTCAGATCTCCCCTCCAGCCTGTAACCAAAGCCAAAACTCCAACCTCATATAATTGCCTCCAGCCAGGGTCACCCTGCACCGTTACTTCTGCACTGACCAGGCATGTACTGATTCCTTCTTACTCCTGCTGCTCTCCACAGCACAGCTGGGTCTGGAATTCCTTGTCAGCAGTGGTTCCCTCAATCTTCCTCGGCTCAGATGACCAACATCCCTCACTGCCCCAAGGATAAAAGTTCCTGTGGTTGGGACCAAGGCAGCCTCTCAACCCAGCTAACCCCAAGGCTTGCCACTTGTTGCTTAAGCAGCTTATCACTTCTTGTTTTAGTGGACCATAGCCTGGAGGTACTTACTCTTTGCAAGAATTGAACCTCGTCCTGGGATTTTCCTTCAGATCCTCTCATGTTGTCTCGGGAGGACCCCTGTTTTGCCCCTATTCTTATTTATTTTTGCCTACACTTCTTCCAAGGTGGTATGATTTAGGGAGAGGAGTGTTTACTACTCTCCTGTGAGAGTACTACAAACACTCTTTTCTGCTCTGGAAAAACAAAATTAAGGGTAGAAATATCAGATTCATCAATTCATAGGGACTACTATACCCATGATACAATGTGGCTGTCATGTTATGCAGTTTTACAAAATACATATGCATGTATGTATTAGGCCAAGTCTGCATCCTCAAACACCTTAAAATCTATTTGGGAATATGAGACTAACACATAAATACTTTAAGGCATTCTCTATTTAGAGAAAAAAAAAACTTTATGGTCCCACCTACTGTAAAATGCTAAAGGAGTTCAGGGAAGGTGGTAAAGATTATCAGTGGTTAAAGTATTTGTTGTCATTGTTTGTCCTTTGTTTTCAAAGAAGAGCAGTGGCATCATGATACACAAGGTACACAATAAATTCAGCTGGGGCTAATCTATCCAATCCAAGTTCAAAATCCTCTAATGCAGGTCAGGCACTAGTAGTGTGTTAGAACATTTGGAGGTGGCTCTGAATTTGTATAGCTTGGGATTCCTTTGTACTTCTGTGATTCTATGATTCTATTTTGCTCATGGAGTATAGAATCTTCTTTGATGTGAGTACAACATGCTGGGCAGTCTTGAGCCAATGCCTCCCATGTCTCACAATTGACATTAAAGTTCTTCAAAGAGTGTACTCAAAGTACCTTGAGAGTGTACTTGTACTGCTTCTTCTGATCACTGTGTGAACTCTTGCCTTGTGAGAGTTCTCCATACAATAATCTGTTGGGTAAGCATGTGTTGGGCAATCAGTTTTCATGGCCAGTCCATCAGAGTTGTGCTCTCTAAAGTAAAGTTTGAATGGTTGGCAGTTCAGCTTGAAAGAAGACCTCAGTGTCTAGTACCTTATCTTGTCAGGTAATCTTCAGAATCTTTTTAAGCCAATTCAAGTGGAAGTTGTTCAGCTTTCTGTCATTTAGAGAAAGATGCAAGGAATTCAGAATTTGAACTGGGTCTTGAATAATAAGTATACTTTGGTTGGGTGGGCAGAGTATGACAGATTGGGGCAATAGCACTGGAAAACTATGAAGACAGAAAAGAACATGATATACTCAGGCAACAATGAAGAGATATTCATAACAGAAAGCTTTGTAAGGACCTTTTTCTGCCTTTCTTTCTATACTACAAGTCCTAGTGATCCCGTCATTTTCTGTGGGTTCATTTATTCTAGCTATATACATGAATCTCATATCTATATTTCCAGCCATAGTCTTTTCTGAAATTCAATTTCATGTCTTTGACTGTCTATGGGACAGTTCAAACTGGATGTCCCTCAGGCATCTCAAACTCCACATGTTTAAGTAGAATTCATTATATTTCCCCACAAATTCTTTTCTGTCCCTAACTCCCATATTGCTGTTGATGGCACCACTACCTTCTTAGTCTCTCAGGTTTGAAACATCCATGCTTTCTTCAACTTCTTATTTGCATTCATTGTACATATACAAAAAGTTGCAAAATTTGACTTTTCCAATTTCATATCTTGCCTCCATACACTCAACCATCCACTGAAAGCAGTCTTCTTCTTGTTCCATACAAAGGATATTCAACTTCCTTTCTCAATTACCTTGTACTGGCTCTCCTGTATGTTCTCTCTCCTCATCACCGCCTTTTGATGTCCTTAGTGTCTTTCAAGATTCAGCTAAAATGATAACCTTACCATTCTGTAGGCTTTCTTCCTTCTATGCATGGATGTACCTATTTACTTACATTTATTGTGTCCATCATTAGCATATGAGTTCCTTGAAAGAAGGGACTGTTTTTTGTATTTTTTGCTTTCTTTTTATCCTCAAGGCTTATAGCAGACTATTTGGCATAAACATAAGTGCTTAATAATTCTTGTTAATTGATTGATTGAAAGGAAGTCAGCTTATTCTTGGAGCATCAAATATGGAGATGTATTAAGAAAGCTTGGCCAAATTAAAGTGTTACATAAGTGTGAGTTGTTTATATGAGAGAAACTAAGTACACTTGTGGACAGCTTTTGTTGGAAATATATATATATATATATATATATATATATATATCTTTAAATGAGATAGATTTGGGGGCGAAAGAGAGAAAACACTTTAAAGAGATCATGCAGTTCTCTGTCTCAGATTTTTTACATTAGGTTTCTATAAAAGGAATATGTACACACATATACACATATATCTTTTTATATATGATTATGTGGTAGAAATACATATTGAGAAATTACAATTAAAAATAACATGTGTTGTGAATTTATAATTCCTAGATATCTATATATGTTTAAATAAGTGTATTTTAGATGTGTGTATGTGTGTGTGTGTGTATATATATGTATATATATATATCAACATAGGTTTCTATAAATGGAATACTCACCCATATGTGTATATAACTGACAAACATACCACTTAGACATACATTTATAGAGAGATGTATGCATTAAAAATATACAATACACATTATATAATTGTCATTTCTAAATATGTATATACACATGTCTATGTACATAAATACATAAAAGTATGTATCTGTGTATACATTCCACTTATAGAAACCTAGGCTAAAGCTTCTGAGAACCAGACATCATATGCCCTTTTCAGAATGTTCTCCTTTTCTTATTCTCTCTCTCTCTCTCTCTTTCTCTCTCTCTCTCTTTCACTCCCCTACACACACACACACACACACACACACTGCACATACACATGCACACACCCATACACACACCCCATGGGCTTTAATAGCTTAAAATTTCAGCAAGACTTTGAAGATGATATGTATATCTATAATTTGTGCATGTAGACTAATAACATCTTTATAAATATAGACCAAACGTAAATGTATTTTCTATAAGTAAATGCCAAAGAAAGAACTTTTGACATGATAATCCATGTGTGCAAATGTGTTTGAATAGAGTGATATGAAACTGTCTTCTGAAACTGTTAGTAATACTTGAAAAACCAATTGTGAAACCTTACTATTATTGAACATATTATTTTTTATCCTGCCTCCTGCCTTCCCTCATGCTGCTATGCTCCCTAGAATCCCCCCTTCTTTCTACCTAATTAAATCCTGCAAATATTTCAAAGGTTAGTTCAAGTCCTGCCAGCTATACAAAGCATTCTCTGACTTCCCCAGGAACTATTGCTCTCTCCTTTCTGTACTTATTTCTATTAAAAATGTCAGTGCTCTATTATATACTGCCTTATTTTTTCAAATGCTTCATACCATATTGTCTCGGCAACTGATTATTAATTCCTTGTACACAGGGACCTTGTGTAATACCACTTTTGTATTTTCATAGTGTTATGCACATAAAAGGCACATAGTTATAAGTGCTTAGTAAATGCTTACTGGTTAATTTGTACATTATACCAATGAAATGAATGAAATAGGCAAGACTAATAATTATCATCTTTATATGTTTTTTTGTTTCTTTGTTGTTGTTGTTGTTGTTGTTGTTTTTTGATAAGGCAATTGGGGTTAAGTGATTTGCCCAGAGTCACACAGCTAGTAAGTGTTATATTTCTGAGGTCAGATTTGAACTCAGGTCCTCCTGAATCTAGGGCCAGTGCTCTATCCATTGTGCCACCTAGCTGCCCTCATCTTTATATGTTTAATCCATATTTCTAATATAAACAGATTTCACAGACTTATTTCTCTAAAAATGGACAGTACCAGTGACCCACTAGTGCTCAGAAAATGTAAAAAGAACTAGTAGTTTTCCAGAAAAGCATTTGGTATTAATTCTTTGGAAGAAAAAGTTGAGAGAGATGGACAAAGTGACATGAGCTAGATAAATTCAGAACTGATTAAAGGGCCATACTCAGTTAATAGTTTAATGTTATTTTCTCAGAATCTATACTGGAATACCTTAGGACTCTTTATTTGGGTCTGTGATGTTTATCGGTGACTTAGATAAAGGTATAGATGGAATGCTTATCAAATTTATATTTGAAGGAAAGCTGGGAAAGAGAGTTAACAAATCAGATAACAGTCAGGAACTTAAACTATCTTAATAACCCAGAACACTGGTCTGAATCTAATAAAATGATTTTCAAAAATGGAAAAATTAAATCTTACAATTGGGTTCAAAAAATTAAACTCACAATTTCAGAATGAGTAAAGAATATTTGTGCAGAATCTTGTCCAAGATTGTACTGTTTAGCATTTAAGAATGGCATTGATAAACTAGGGCCTAGAGGAAGTCAACCAAGATGAAGGAACTTGAGCCCACACAATCTGAATATAAATTGAAAGAAAAATAATGTTTAGCTTAGAGAAGAGTAGACTAGGGATGTAAGATAATCATCTTCAAGCATTTTATGATCTATCAAGTGAGATATTGGACTTTGATTGACCTAAGTTGGCAGAAGCAAGAGTAATTATTGAAAATTGCAAGGAGGACTTCCACTTCTGGGAGCCAAGATGAAGGAGTAAGAAATAAGTCACTCTTACCCTTCACTACCAACCTCTGAAAGCCAAGATAATATTGCCCCAAGAGAAAACCCTGGAATAGCTGAACCAGAAAAAAGATGTGGTGTAGCAAACCAGTAGCCCAGATAGCATGAGGTATTAATGTGAAAGGCTCCTTTTGCCCTGGGGGAAGGAGAGCAGTAAAGAACGTGAGGTGGCCCAGTAAGTTAGCAGAAAGCCCAACCTCAGCATACCAGGAGGAGATCCTGAAACCCAGGTGGTGGAGCAGACAAACACCAACACCTGGACCCCCTAGTGCCTCAGTGAGGGTGGAGAAACCAGTGGAAACCAGCTCAGAAAACCACCAGGTGCCTCAGCATTCTACAGCAGTCTCCCAGTGCCTGAGCAAAAACCTGTGAAGCACTCCAAGGGGCCCCAAGTGGATAAACATCCTGCAACATCCATCTGAAAGGTGCTGAAGAAAGCAAAAGGAAAGGAAAAGCAGGAAACATTCAGGGGTCAGACTACCCAAACCTACCCCTAGAGTTCCAGTGTTGCTGATTCCAGCCCAACACCAGGTAAGCTGCCAGAATCCTACAGTGTCCAACTGCCAACACTGGAGACGCCAGCACACAAAGTCATTGACCAGGCCCTAGGTCCCAATACAAGAAGCTTGGGTCAATGCCCTCTGCTCCCCAGCAGGAGAGCCCAATCTCCTTAAAGGCCAGGAAATAAGCAAACATCATGAGCAAAAAGAAATGTATGATAGATTCTTATTATGGGAAGAGTGAAGATCAAGGCAGAAATTCTGAAGAGGACATTGTCAACAAACCTACATCTGGAACCTCAAAAGGGAATATGAACTGGTCTGAAGCCCAAAAAGCCTTCTTAGAAGAACTCAAGAAGGATTTTAAAAGTCAAATGAGAGAGGTAGAAGAGTCCTCAAAAAAATACAATTGGCCAACTGGAAAAAAAGTACACTGAAGAAAACAAGTCCCTAAAAAATACAATTGGCCAAATGGGGAAGGAGGTACAAAATCTAACAGAAGAAAACAATTTGTTAAAAATTAGAATCAGGCAAATGGAAGCTAAGGACTCTATGAGAGAGCAAGAATCAGTCAAACAGAAACAAAAGAATGAAAAAAATAGATGAAAATGTAAAATACATCATTGGTAAAACAACTGACCTGAAAAATCAATCCAGAAGAGACAATTTAAAAATTATTGGTCTATCTGAAAATCACGATGAAAAAAAGAGCCTGGACAGTCACTTTCAGGAAATCATAAAGGAAAACTGCCCTGAGATCCTAGAACCACAGGGCAAAATAACCATATAAAAAATCCACAAATCTTCTCCTGAAAGAGATCCCAAATTG
This sequence comes from Vombatus ursinus, assembly GCF_900497805.2. Lineage (NCBI taxonomy): Eukaryota > Metazoa > Chordata > Mammalia > Diprotodontia > Vombatidae > Vombatus > Vombatus ursinus. The sequence goes on along the minus strand of NW_020954596.1, from coordinate 28,343,243 downwards.
AAAACACCAAGGAATATAATAGCCAAATTCCAAACTTACCAGATCAAAGAGAAAATACTGTAAACAGCCAGAAAGAAACAATTTAAATATGGAACCACAGTCAGGACTATGCAGGACCTTGCAGCTTCTACATTAAAAGACTGCAGGGTGTGGAGCAAGATATTCCATAAGGCAAAAGAGCTTGGATTACAACCAAGGATCAACTACCCAGGGAAAATGAGCATGATCTTTCAGGGGAGGAGATGGATATTCAATGAAATAGAGGACTTCCAAACCTTCCTGATAAAAAGACCTGAGCTCAACAAAAAATTTGATCTTCAAATACAAGACTCAAGAGAGACATAAAAAGGTAAATGGGACAGAAAGATACAACATGTTGTTACGAAGGACAAACTGTTTACATCCCTACAAGGGAAGATGACACTTGTAACTCTTGAGAACTGTATTATTATTACACCATGTCAAAGGGGTATGCATAAAGAGGGTGGATATAAGTTGACTTTGATGCAATGATAAAAAAAATCTAATCAAGTGGGTTAAATGGATCCAAGTATGTGGATTAATCTGATCTAAGAAAATGTACTGAGAGAAAAGGAAGGAAAGGAGGAGGCAGACAAGTGTAAATTACATTATAGGAAAAGGTACAAAAATCTATTAGAGCAGAGGTAAAGAAGGGAGGGGGATGAGCATTGTTTGAACCTTACTCTCATCAGACTTGGCTCAAGAAAGGAATAGAATAATCAGTTAGATATAAACATTTAATCTGCCCTTTAGGCAGTAGGAGGGAAAAGGGGAAAGAAAAGGGAGGGGGGTAGAAAGGAGGGAAGAAGCAGTAAGGGTAAAGGGGAAGAAAAGAAAAGAAGCTAAAAGAAGGGAGGCAGTACTGAGGGAGGTGGTGGTCAAAAGCAAAACATTAGTGAGGAGGGAAAAGGAGAAAGGACAAAGAAAAGCATAAACAGAGGGGGAAAAGGATGGAGAAAAAGACACAGATAGTAATCATAACTGTGAATGTGAATGGGATGAACTCTCCCATAAAACAGAAGGGGATAGCGGAATGGATTAAGAACCATAATCCTACAATATGTTGTTTAGAGGAAACACATTTGAAAAAGAGTGTCACACACAGGATAAAGGTAAAAGGCTGGAGCAGAATATATTATGCTTCAGCTGAAGTAAAAAAAAAAAAAAGCAGAGGTAGCAATCCTGATCTCAGACAAAGCAAAAGCAAAAATAGATCTTATCAAAAGAGATAAGGAAGGAAACTACATCCTGCTAAAAGGCACCATAGACAATGAAGTAATATCATTACTAAACATATATGCACCAAATGGTACAGCATCCAAATTCTTAGAGGAGAAGTTCAGGGAGTTACAGGAAGAACAGCAAAACTATACTAGTGGGGGACCTCGACCTCCCCCTCTCTCAACTAGATGAATCTAACCACAAAATAAACAAGAAAGAAATTAAGGAGGTAAATAGAATATTAGAAGAGTTAGGTATGATAGACCTCTGGAGAAAATTGAATGGGGATAGAAAGGAATGTACTTTTTTCTCAGTGGTACATGGCACATACACAAAAATTGACGATGTACTAGGGCATAAAAACCTCAATGCAGAAAGGCAGAAATATTGAATACTTCCTTTTCAGATAATGATGTAATAAAAATTATATGTCATAAAGGGCCATGGAAAGATTGACTAAAAATAATTGGAAACTAAATAATCTAAACATAAAAAATGATTGGGTCAAACAATAAATCATAGAAACAATCAATAACTTCATTCAAGGGAATGATAATAATGAGACAACATACCAAAACTTACTAGATGCAGTGAAAGCTGTTCTTAGGGGAAGTTTTATATCCCTAAATGCTTACATAAATAAAATAGAAAAAGAGATCAATAAATTGGGCATACAACTAAAAAAAAAACTAGAAAAAGAACAAATTAAAAATCTTCAATTAAACACCAAATTAGAAATATTAAAAACAAAAGGAAAAATTAATAAAATTGAAGTTAAGAAAACTATTGAAATAATAACTAAAAAAATAACTAAAACTAAAAAGAGTTGGTTTTATGAAAAAAAAAAAACAATAAAATAGAAAGAAGAAAACCAAATTACCAGTATCAAGAATGAAAAGGGTTAATCCACCACCAAGGAAGTGGAAATTAAAACAATAATTAGGAACTATTTTGCTGAACTGTATGCCAATACATTTGACAATCTTAGTGAAATGGATACATATTTACAAAAAATATAAATTGCCCAGATTAACAGAAGAGGAAGTAAAATACTTAAATAACCCCATCTCAGAAAAAGAAATTGAACAAGCCATTGATGAACTCCCTAGGAAAAAATCTCCAAGGCTAGATGGATTTACAAGTGAATTCTATCAAACATTTAAAGAGCAAATAATTCCAATACTGTGTAGACTATTTGGGAAAATAGGTGAAGTTGTCTTGCCAAATTCTTTTTATGATACAAATATGGTGCCGATATCTAAACTAGAAAGAGTCAAAACAGAGAAAGAAAATTATAGACCAATTTCTCTAATGAATATAGATGCAAAAATTTTAAATAAAATATTAGCAAATAGATTATAGCAAGTTATCACAAGAATAATACACTATGACCAGGTAGGATTTATACCAGGAATCCAGGGCTGATTCAATATTAGGAAAACTATAAGCATAATTGATCATATCAACACCAAAACTAACAGAAACCACATGATCATCTCAATAGATGCAGAAAAAGCTTTTGACAAAATACAATACCCATTCCTATTAAAAACACTAGAGAGCATAGGAATAAATGGAGTCTTCCTTAAAATAATAAATAGTATCCACCTAAAACCTTCAGCAAATATCATATGTAATGGGGACAAGCTAGAAGCATTTTCAATAAGATCGGGGTTGAAACAAGGATGTCCATTATCACTACTGTTGTTCAATATCGTACTGGAAACGTTAGCTTTAGCAATAAGAGAAGAAAAAGAAATCGAAGGTATTAGAATAGGAAAAGAAGAAACAAAGCTATCTCTCTTTGCAGATGATATGATGATATACTTAGAGAATCCTAAAGAATCAGATAAAAAACTACATGAAATAATAAACAACTTTAGCAAAGTTGTAGGCTACAAAATAAACCCACATAAATCATCATCATTTCTATATATTACCGACAAAGCTCAACAGCAAGAGATGGAAAGAGACATTCCATTTAAACTTACTGTAGACATTATAAAATATTTAGGAGTCTACCTCCCAAAACAAACCCAGGAACTCTATGAACACAATTACAAAACACTTTTCACACAAATAAAGTCAGATCTAAATAATTGGAAAAATCATCAGTTGCTCATGGGTAGGCTGAGCTAATATAATAAAATGACAATTCTACCTAAGCTAATTTACTTATTCAGTGCCATACCAATCAAACTACCAAAAATTATTATATAGAGTTAGAACAAATAATAATAAGATTTATTTGGAAGAACAAAATGTCCAGAATATCAAGGGAACTAATGAAAAGAAATGTAGGGGAAGGTGGCCTAGTCTTTCCAGATCTTAAATTGTATTACAAAGCAGCAATCATCAAAACCGCTTGGTACTGGCTAAGAAACAGAGTGGTGGATCAGTGGAATAGGTTAAGTATACAAGACACAGTAGTCAAGGACTATAGTAATCTATGATTTCATAAACCCAAAGACCCTAGCTTCTGGGATAAGAACACACTCTTTGAAAAAAAAAAAAAAACTGCTGGGAAAACTAGGAAAGAGTAGGGCAGAAACCAAGCATGGATAAAAATCTCACACCATACACCAAAATAAAGTCAAAATGGGTTCATGATTTAGATATAAAGGATGATGCTATAAGCAAATTGGAAGAGCAATGAATAATTTACCTATCAGATTTATGGAGAACAGAAGAATTCATGACCAAACAGGAGATAGAGAACATTATGAAAAGCAAAATGAATAACTTTGATAACATTAATTTGAAATGTTTCTGTATAAACAAAGCCAATGAAACCAAGATTATAAGGAAAGTAGAAAATTCCAAAAGAATTTTTACAACCAGGGCCTCATTTCTAAACTATATAGAGAATTAAGTCAAATTTATAAGAATATAAGTCATCCCCCAATTGATAAATGATCAAAGGCTAGGAACAGGCAGTTCTCAGATGAAGAAATTAAAGCCATCTATAGTCTTATGAAAAGATGCTCTAAATCAATATTGATTAGAGAAATGCAAATCAAAACAACTCTGAGGTACCACATCACACCTATGAGACTGGCCAACACGACGAAACAGGAAAATGATAAATGTTGGAGAGGATATGGGAAAATTGGAACACTAATGCATTGGTGGTAGAGTTGTGAAATGATCCAATCATTTTGGAGAGCAATTTGGAACTATGCCCAGAGAGGTATAAAAATGTGCATACCCTTTCACCCAGCAATAGCACTTCTAGGGCTGTATCCCAAAGAGATCATTCAAATGGGGAAAGGACCCACATGTACAAAAACATTTATAACAGCTTTTTTGTGGTGGCAAAGAATTGGAAATCGAGAGGATGATCATCAATTGGGGAATGACTGAACAAATTGTGGTATATGAATGTAATGGAATACTATTGTGGTATAAGAAATGAAGAGCAGGCTGACTTCAGAAAAACCTGGAAAGGCTTGTATGAACTGATGCTGAGTGAAGTGAGCAGAACCAAGAGAACATTGTACATAATAACAGCCACATTGTGCGAGGACTAATATTGATAAACTTAACCCTTCCTGGTAATACAAGGATCTAAGTTGCCTCCAAAGGCCTCATGAAGGAAAATGCTATTCACATCCTAAGAAAGAACTATGAAGTTTGAATGGAGGTCAAAACATACTATTTGCTCTTTTTTTCTTCTGTTGTGTTTTGTTCTGGTGGTTCCTCCTATTGGTTCTAATTCTTACTTAAAACATCACTAATGTGAAAATATGTTTAATAACAATGTATATGTATAGCCTATATCAAATTGCACATCATCTTGGGGAGGGAGATGGGGAGGGAGGGGGAGAAAAATTTTAAACTCAAAAGCTTTATGGAAATGATTATTGATAAATCAAAATAAATTAATAAAAAACACTAAAAATATATATATACTCCTCCTACTTGCTCTTACACTAATAAAGAGTTACAAATATTATCTTGCCATATGGAAATATAAACAGTTGAACCTTATTCAATTTCTTATGTTTTCTCTTTTTTGTTTCCTGTTTACCTTTTTATGTTTCCCTTGTGTATTTTTTTTTGTAGGTTATTTTTTACTATAATTATTTAGGTCTGGTCTTTTAATTAGAAATTCTTGAAAGTCCTCTATTTTGTTATATAGCCTTTTTTCCCCTGAAAGATTATATTCAGTTTTGATGGGTAGGTGATTCTTAGTTGTAATCCTAATTCCTTTATGTCCCTATATATCAAATTCTATCCCCTCCAGTTCTTTAATGTGGAAATTGTCAAGTCCTGTGTAATCCTGACTGTAGCTTCACAATATTTGAATTATTTCTTTTTGGCTACTTGCAATACTTTCTCCTTAATCTGTGAGCTCTGGAATTTGGCTGTGGGAGTTTTCATTTTGGGATCTCTCAGGCTGTGATCAGTGGATTCTTCCAATTTCTATTTTGCTCTCTGGTTCCAATATATCAGGCAGTTTTCTTTGAGATATATATATATATATGTATATATGTCAGTTCTTTTTCCATTGAGAAATTTCACATTTTCTTCTATTTTTTTTTACTTTTTTTATTTTGTTTCATCATATCTTGATTTGTTATAGAATTATTAGTTCCCACTTGTTCAATTCTAATTTTAAAGGAATTATTTTCTTTAGTGAGCTTTTGTACTTCCTTTTCCATTTATCCAATTTTATTTTTTAGGGAGCTATTTTCCTAGATATTTTTTTTAAAATATCTTTTCCCATGATATTGAATCTTTTTCATGATTCTCTTGCATTACTCTCATTTCTTTTCCCATTTTTCTTCCATTTCTCTAATTTACTTTTTATTTTTGGTTAGGCAATGGGGTTAAGTGACTTGCCCAGGATCACACATCTAGTAAGTGTCAAGTGTTTGGTCTGAGGCCGGATTTGAACTCAGGTCCTCCTGACTTCAGGGCCGGTGCTCTATCCACTGAGCCACCTAACTGCCCCTCTAATTTACTTTTGAAAATCCTTTTTAAGCTCTTCCAGGATTTCTTTTTTGGGCCTGAGACCAAATTACAATTTTCTTTGAGGCTTCACATGTAGCCATTTTGAAACTACTGTCCTCTTCTAAGTTTATGCCTTGATCCTCCTCATCACCATAGTAACTTTCTATAGCCAAGCTTTTTTGTTGTTGTTGTATTTTTGCTCATTTTTCCTTCCTTTTTTTTGTGACTTGATGTTTTTATGTGAATGCTCTGCTCTGGTCCTGCACTGTCCCAAGTTTTTTTTTGTTTTTTGTTTTTTTTTACTGGGGCTCAGGTTCTTATTGCTTGATTTCACTGTGCTTCAGGGCTTAGCTGCTTGATTTCTCTGGAGGACAGGCTTCTCTTCTGGTTTGTACTGGGGTGGGGGGCCTCCCTGTTGGCCTCCCGTGGCTGTGAGTTTTAGCTGCTAGCCTGCTCCGAGGGCCTATAGGGCCTTGCTGCTGAGTTGCTATGGTAACAGTCTTTCTGGTGGTTGGCCATGGAGGAGGGATCATTTTGCTGGTTTGCCTGAGGTTTTTGGTCCTGTTGCTGGGTTGCTATGGAAATAGGGTCTCTTTACTGGTAGACTCCAGGGGCAAGGTCTCACTATTGGCCAGTCTTGGGATAGGGCTTCACTACTGGTCAACAATGGGGTCATGGCCTTGTTGGTGGCTTACATTGCACAGACTGCTCACTTGCCTAGGAGGCTGCTTGCTTGCGGGAAGGTGGGGCCTTGCTGATGGATTGCCCCAAGGTTGGAGCCTTTATGCAGGCCTCCTGCTATGAGGCTGGCTCCTGATATTGCTCTAAGACATCCTTCTGCACCCACCCCAGTGAGACAGACCTTTCCCGCCAGGCTGGTAAGCTGCTTCCCCATGCCTTCATAAATTCTGAGGCAGTTTTCTAGTTGTTTGGAGGATAATTTGGGAGGGCTTCAGATGGTTCCTTCCTCACTCTCCGATCTTGGCACAAGAAGTCCCATCCTTCATTTTCTTTTCATTTTTAGTTTGTTTTGCAGTTACGTAAAACATTCCCATTAGTCATTTTGTACAAGAAGATTTGAAAAAAAAGAAAAAAATGAAAGAAAAAAGTGACAAACAGCATGCTTCAAGTTGTATTCAATCAGTATCAGTTCTTTCTCTGGAGGCAGATAGCATGCTTCATCAATAGTCCTTTGGGATTGTCTTAGATCATTGTATTGCTGAGAGTAGCTAAGTCATTTACAATTCTTCATCAAACAATATTATTGTTACTGTGTACAACATTCTCCTGCTTCTGTTCACTTTACTGTATATCAGTTTATGTAAGTCTTTCCAGGTTTTTCTGAAATCATCCTGTTTGTGATTTTTTTTTTTTTTTGATGAGGCAATCAGGTTAAGTGACTTGCCTGGGGGTCACACAGCTAATAAGTATCATGTGTATGAGGCAGGATTTGAACTGCCTTGGAGTCAGGTCCTTCTGACTCCAAGGCCAGTGATCAATCCACTGTGCCAATTAGCTGCCCCTGTTTGTCATTTCTTATAGCACAAATATTCCGTTACAATCCTATACCACAGCTTATTTAGCCATTCTCCAATTGCTGGGCATCCTTTTGATTTCCAGCTCTTTGCCACCACAAAAAGAGCTGCTATCAATATGTTTGTATGAAATAAATCTCCCCCTCCCCTTTTTGCCATCCTTCATTTTCTAAAAGGAGCAATGACACTATGGGGTGATGTCTTACCTTGCATGTGAATTGGATTTAAGTGACAAAGAATAGCAGGGTCATCAGACTCACTCTTGTCCAGAATTATTAAAGTCCAGTGGCAAGAAAAAGTCAGGATGACTGGCAATGGCTCAGGATGAAATAGAATATGTCAGTGTCTTCGATGTTTGACCAAGCTCTGAGCTCTCCACAGTGCCTACTTCCACCACCTTCATGGCTGTTGGAACAAATTGTTCTCATTCTTTAATTCACTGCCCGTCAAGAGACCTGGGTTCTATTCCTTCTACTGTGACTCCTTAGACAAGTCATTAAATATCTCTGGCCTTCATTCTCCTCTAAAACAAGAATGCTGATGATCTTTCAGGGATATTGTAGATAAAAAACAGTTCTGTCATCTACACCTTAAATTAATCACATTGCAAAATTTCTATCCTCTCCACTCCAATCAGATACTATCAGTTCTGGCCTTGCAAGGAAAATCACTGTTAGAATACTATACGGTTTATAGACTTAATATCCCCACTTCATAATATCCAAACTGTATGGTTTCTGAAAAGTAAGTCACATTTTCTAAAAGAATGGAGAAATAGATGCCTACAACTACTGAGTAACAGCATCATTATTAATAATATGTCAAAGGACAATGCCTCTCATTTTTTATTATAACTGTGGGTGATCCTTGTCCTTGGCTCAAACACAAGACCAAATGAGATTCACATGTGACAGACTTGTCCAGCTGTATGGCTGTCACTCTAGATCATTGGCAGGATCCTGTACATTTCCAATGCTGTAATTAGGGTTCCTTAAGAAAATGTTATTTTGAAAGAGGCACTATAAGGGGATCCATCCAGATGATTACTACGGAACAACATCCAATTAATTTGCTAGACATTATTTTTTTTCCTTTTATTCTCCTAAGTTTTTTTTTTTTTTTTAACAAAGAATTTAGATGCTGGTGAGCCTGACAAAACTAGAAAAAAATAAACAAGCTTTCTTATCATGCCAAATTGTGCCTAAATCTTTTTCTCTTTAAGATAATTTGTACAAATGAGGTTCATCCATTCAATATTGAGAACTTCAAGAATGGAAAGATATGAATTTTCATAGTTGTCCTATCTTACTGCTTTATGAAAAGACAAGAATTGCAAATGTTGCCACTATACATTGGTTCAGCAAGTTATCAACTTTCAAACCGCATATTTGAGCATTGATTTCCACTTTCTACCAGCTCATATTTTGGAGGCCAATTAAGGAATAATTATACTTGAAAAACAACAAATTGTGTAGCAGTCCCCTGAAGTCCCAGTTTGCTTATTTAACCAAGCACTCATGCATTCCTGCCAAATCTGGTTTTCATGAAAGCCAATTTATTTGTTCATTATGTGACATTTGAAACCATTTAGGCAATTGTGATATGGGATTAAAGTCTCCACTGAACTGTTTCACTGATTGTAATGTCTTGGTCATAGATGAAGGCACCTTCAAACATGGTGACTGGGTGTGAAAATACCCTGAATAGAAAACCACTAAATTGGGAGTGTTCTAATTTTTTTTTAAATTCTATTGCCTTTTCCTCCATAGTCCCCTGAATTCTCCCTCCCTTTTTTAAGGGATTGATCTATGTTTACTTAGAACTTGGGGATCCAATAGACTGAAATGGGAGCATATTTCAAAAGAAAAAATATATAATCTGATAAGATCAGTACTATTCCCTTGCCAAACAAAATTCCATTAACCAGCTGAAATTGGACTTAATAACAATCATGTAAACCAATTAGTCTCAATTTATAACTCTATTAGGAGTGTGATTCATCACTGCCTTGCTAGATAGAGCTGTGCTTCCTTCTGACTTGAGGTAGATTAAATAAATACAACCTGGGGGGCTAATCAGAAAATGATGATGCAGACACTCTGTCATTTATTCCCCTGGAACTAGCCCATTCAGAAAGGCCAAGATTTTGCAAAGACCCTAGAAATAAAGATAGTCTGAATTGACTTAGAAAAAATTCATAGGTACCATTTACTAGAATGGACTATTTTAAAGTCTGTGAATGTTAGGTTCAATCAGTTGCTTAAGATATGAAAAAAACAAATTGCAGAGCTCTGAAATAAAAAGATTTTCTAAAAAATGCAGCCACTTTCCCCAAAGTGATATTTGCTTCAAACCTAAATGGGCCAAAGAGATGATTCCTAAGAGAACATTTCATCCCCTCCTCATTTTCTTTTGTACTGTCAATTGTAGTAGTTCATAGAATCTAATAGAAGAGAACACCTTTAGATGACCCAACCCTCATTTCACAGATGAGGAAACTAAGGTCCAGGTGCCTTGTCTATGATCATATAGCAAGCAAATAAATGTTAGTGGTGGAATTGAAGTGCAAATCTCCTGACTCTAATTCTTGTGCTTTTCTGACACCACACAGTTTTCTGTATAAGGGTCCCAGGATGCCCATCCTGACCACTATTTTCTTTGTTTTTTAGGCCATCAGGAATTTGTGCGTGTGTGTGTGTGTGTGAGAGAGAGAGAGACAGAGAGACAGAGAGACAGAGAAAGACAGAGACAGAGAGAGACAGAGACAGAGACAGAGATTTGGTTTATAGTCTACCTATGTAGATAGGTATTCCTCTTACTTGACATTTTGGATTTTCAAGTTAGAACAGACCTTAAAAATTATATATGTAAACAACCTAATTTTATATTTAAAAGAACTGAGTCCCAGAGAGATTGATCCATTTGTTCAACAAAGCACAGGTAATAAATGGAAGAGGTAGTATTTGGACCCAGACTTTCTTACTCCCAAACCAGTATTCTTGCTGTTTTATGCTACTTCACTGGATAGAAATAGCTCCACATATGTTGGGATTCTCTGAGTTCCAGAGTTGGTGGGAACATGAAATGTGTCTTCTGGGTACACTGAAATTTCTATCCCATCCTTCTGAGGAAAACTTGTCAGTGCTCAAAACTACCCTGGAACTAAGGGACCAGACAGGGCACAAAGTAAGAAGATTCCCTAGGACCATCACAGAAAGTGAGGCGAAGCTGTAGTCAAGAAGAAAAGCCAAGAATCTAGATTCACCATCATATTTTCTAAATATTTAAGACATGTTTGGTGAGAGAAGTCAAATAGGAATGAGACCTCTGATATATCTGCCAATTTCAGTAACCTCTATGAGGAAATGCTATCTTCTCAAAATGTCCAGCTCTTCATTAATATTGAGTACATTAAGATCAAGAAAATCACTGACCCTCAAAATACAGAAACATCTTTCATATGTTGTTTCCACTAGATCTAAGATTCTTAACCTTTTTTTTGTTGTATCCTAGACTCCTTTGGCAGTGTAGTGAAACCTTGGGAACACCTTCTTGTAATAATATTTGGAAATTGTTGACTGAAAGGCTAAATTTTTGTTCACAGTTTAGTAAAAATAAAAATGTAATTTTGGACCATCCAAGCTCATGTGCCCCCTGAAATCTATTCATGGACCCTTTAGAACACTAAGATCTCGAAGGTCCCTTCTAACTTTGGCAGTCACTAAAATTATGGAAATTTGTGTTTGTTGTTTCTAAATAACAGGCAAAATAGGTTTTTTTCGTAAGTATTGCATTTTCCCAAAGGTATTACTGAAACAGATATATTTTCCTCTGGTTTTACTTTTCTGATTGAAAGCACCTTTAATGGTGAAATTTACCATGACAAGTCTTGATGATTAGCTATATCCTTGACTCTAGAATCTACTTAGTTCCTATGAGGGTTATGATGGATTTTGCTTTTCTCTCTGTTTTTGCATCTCTAAATTTCCATTAAAACAATATCTCAATGTTTCTAAAACATGGCATGTTAGAAACCATTTTAAGTACACATACATAAATATTTTTATATGTGTTTTTAAAATTAGACACCGAAGAATGTGACATATGATCTCTTTACCCTCAATAGAAACATTGCTGGAAAATGATTTTTTTTCACTTTCTTTTTGCAACTTTTCCTGAAAAGATGACGGAGTTTAGATTTCATTAGTTTACATGAATGGTGGTGTTTTTTCTCCTCAAATTAATGTTTTAGGATTTAACACAGTACTTAATATTAGTAATGTATTGGGGAGAATTAAAAATAATCTAAATTGGTGGCAGCTAGATGGCGCAGTGGATAAAGCACTGGCCTGGATTTAGGAAGACCTGAGTTCAAATGTGGCCTCAGATACATGACACTTACTAGCTGTGTGACCCTAGGCAAGTCACTTCAACCCACTGCCTCAATAATAATAATAATAATAATAATAATAATAATCTAAATTGAATTTTTTGCAAATAGGATAAATGAAATGATCATTTCTTTGGTGCATGGGGCAAAAGGAATAGAGAGTTGATTTGGGTAGTATAACATTGAAATATATTGCATTGAATGATCAATATAATGATCAATATCAATTCTTTACTTTGCTTAACCCCCTCTATTTGTCTGAAATTCTGTGGCTGAACTTAGAGAGTTCAAGTGTTCATTGAAGAAGAGTATGCCACTGAAATTTTTGCTTAGAATAGCTTAATATTTAGTAGAAGATTCCCAATAAGCACACCAGGCACAACTGAATAATTATTAAGCAAAATTGGGATAAGTCAAAACATTATTTCACTTTTCTGCTAAACCTCCCTTATAAAGTTTCTTGAAAATTGAGAAGCCAGTATTGAGGTGAATGTTTCAAATACATCTTAAAAGACAGAAATTAGGAACTTCTGATAGAAATGAAATGTCAGTATCAGCAAGCTAGGGAAGTCAGGTAGTTCTAATAGTTTAGCTGATTCAGTAAGTCAAGTTGTCCATTAGATAATCAAGATTTGTTCTGCACTGTCTTTTCTCTTTTTATTTTTTCTGAGAGTATTAATTGTATGCTTGATGCATGTGAAGAATTGCACTAGAGACTGTGGGGAAAACAAAACAAATCTACAAAAAGATAAAAGAGTGTTAGAGCAAGAACACTGAGTTTGGAATAGAAGGAATCTTCCACTAAGTAGCTGCAACACCTTGGGGAAGAAATACTAACTTTTTGTCCTGTTTTCTCGTCTGTAAAAATGATGATAATGATTCTCTGTCACTGAGTGTCTTCAGGTAAAAGCTATATGACAAATTGTCAAGAATAGTGTATGAGAAATCTGTTTACAGAACATTTTACACAGTAATAGCAATATTGTAAGGATGATCAAATGTGAAAGATTTAGCTACTCTGGTCAACACAATGATCCAAAACAATTCCAAAAGATCTATGATGAAAAACGCTATGCACCTCCAGAGAGAGATCTTATGAGCTCTGAGTGTAGATTGAAGCATACTTTTTTTTGACTTTCTATGTTTTTTTAAATTTTTTTCAACATGTGTAATATGGATATGTTTTGTGTGATTTCACAAGTATAATTGATATCATATTGCTTGCTTTTTCAATGAGTGAGGGAGGGACTAGTAAGAGGGAGAAAATTTGGAACTCAACATTTAAGAAAAAACTTAACAATAAAAATCAGTCCTTGTTTACCTACAGATTGGATAGATGATTCCTGAGCTTCCTTCCAAAACTTAAATTCAGTCATTCTGTGAATAATAGAATCACAGAATCTCAAAGTTCAAAGAGATTCCAGAGGTCATCTGATCTGGTCCATTACACATACCAAACAAGTCTTTGTTCAGGCTGTGTCTGAAGACCTATAGTGAGAAGGAACCCTCTGCCTCCTGAGGCAATTCATTCCACTTTTACCATAGGATATGATATATATTTATTAAGTGCCTACTATGTGACAAGCATTGCATTAAGTGTTGGGGATACAAACAAGAAAAAGAAAGACAGTCCCTGCTGTCAAAGAGTTTCCAATCTGATTCGGTAAGACAATACACAAAAGGAAGCTGGAAAGGAGAGGGAGTGCACAGGGGCATGGTGATGATTGTGGAATTGAAACCTGGCAGAGCACAGCTGCCAGTGGCCAATGAACAGATGGCTTGGATTTTGAGCCCTCTACAAAAGGAGGCTATGGGAGCAGTTTTTTGGCTCAGCCCTCCAGTCTTCTAATCAGAGGGACACAAGCACCTAAGGGTACTGATGAGGTGAGAGTATCAAAACTGAAGCAATTTTCATGATGCTTCCTGGTGATTGGCTTATCCAGGGGTAGGCATAGAGAATTGTCTAGTTAATGTCCTAGCTAAAATGTGGTGCCTTAAACTGTCCCCAATGCATGACCAGAGTAGAACAAATCAGGACTATCATATTCTTGATTCTTGAAAGGTGAATTCTGCTCAAATCTAAGACCATAATTAGCGATTAGTGAGATTAGTGATCAGTCATTCAGTCAATAAACATTTAGTAAACACCTAGGACATTAACAAATTGGAGCACACTCAAAGGGAGAAAACTAGGATGGTGCAGAAATGAATAGTATACACAGATCATCTCAAGGAGCTTTAGCCTGGATAAAAGTTTGGGGTACAAAATGAGTGCTGTCTCCAATTATTTGAAACATTATCATGTAAAAGAAACACTAGACAATTCTCTTTGATGCACAAGGTCATAATTATAGGTGGAGTAGATGAAGGATGCTGAGTGGCACTTGGTGGATTGATGTAAGGAAAAAGCATCTTACTAGTTAGAGCTGTCTAAAAGTACAATGGGATGCCTTTGGAAATAGTGGGTTCCCCATCACTGAAGGCCTTCAAGTAGAGCTTAATGACTACTAGTCAGGGATATAGTAGAGAAGATCCCTGGTCAGATTTACCTTAGTCTAATTAGTCTCCAGGTCCTTTCTAGCAGAGATTTTGCAGTTCTATGACCTTTGGGTGGGAGAAGGGTTAAACATACAAACTAATTATAAGCCAATTCAAAATATCATCAAAGAGTGTTAAATTCATATTGTTAAGTTTTTGAATGCCTGGTATAGAAAAGTGTCCTAATATCTCTCTGACCCTGGTTATTAGACATGGCCAGTGCAAGCAATGGTGGACTGGCATGGCTCTGTGATTTGTGGGGTGTTCTACCCAACAGATGTGCTGCTGAGCTTGGCAGTGCCTCAACTACCATTTTCTCTTTCACTTGGAGATATTTAGTCCTTATGCCACCATTAAAGAAACAACCCAAATAAACAGACTGTGGGTTTCAGATCAATGCAGTGGAGACATGGGAGGGAAGGACTATAAATTTAAGGAATGAATAACACAATTCTATGCTCCAATTGCTGAAAACTCAGAAAGGAACAATATTTTCATCCAAATTGTCTGGCTTTCATTGTACATATTAGAGCCAGACATGTAGTAAACCAGATACAATTTGAGGGTTGTGGAATTCCTCTCTCAGCCAAGCAAGGAGCTGAATTAATAGACTTTTATTTTTACTTTTGTTGAAATAAAATAGCTGAAGGTTCTCCAGCATATTCTTACCAGATGGCAAATTCTGCTGCCTCTCCTCGGGCTTCATGCTGTGGGGTGACTCTAAGCTGGATTTCAAAAGGTAAAGAAGGGAAACCTATTCCTAACTCTTTGGAAAGTAATAAAAAGTGGGAGAGATAGGAGGGAGCAGTCCCTTCACCACCAGCTGTGGTTCTACTTAACCTAATTATGGAGCCCTCTCAGTGTGGTCAGACCCCAGTGAGCTAAGAAAGTTTTGGGGAAATTAAACACAGGGATTTTTCACCAATTCCAGTACAAGAAATAATGAAGTGGATGGCTATTTGATGACTAACAACCCAAAAGTGAGAAAAAATATGATGATATTTATGAGAGCTCTGAGTGATTATGGAAAGCAATGACTTAATTTTTTGATACAAACCAACTGTACAAATTTACTACTTAAAAAACAGTATTTAAGTTGGAAGCATATCCATGGATTCTTATGATTTCACACAAACTCTGTATCTACAATTTGAGAGAAGTAGGGGGTGATAGAGGAAGGACATCTACTCAAATGCCCTCATTGTATAGGTGTGAAAAATGAGGCTCATAGAGGGGATGGGATTTGCCAAGGTCTTGTTGATGGTCAGTCTCAGAGTAGGGATGAGAACTCAGATTTCCTTTCTTTGATATCAGACTTTTTCTATTATACAATTTTGTTGTTCTTGTTGATCATATTATTTCTGGCATGTCATATATCAGAAAGGTAATAGGCAGTAGTATGAAACTGAATTTCACTCACAGCCTTCTTCAACAATATCTAAATACTTGGACAGTGCAAAGTTGGCCATCTTGTATGTAACTAGACATTTTTTTTGTAAAACACTTAGGACAGTGTCTGGCAAAGAATGCATATTAAATGTTTTTTTTTTCCCTTTCCATTGCCCATAATGCATGATTATCAAATATGTCACACTTCTGAATGATATCATCACAATCACCAACAAAACCATTAACATGATCATCAACAACAGCAACATCATTCATCACTCCATCATTTTAGCTAGCCTGCAAATAAATGTTCCCTAAAAGGTGGTCATTACTTCCCAAGGTAGACATTCTACTTCAGGGCAACTAATTGTTAAATGTTATATTACTGAATCCCTCACACATTACTATAGGTTTTATCCTTTTGGATTTCTAGTGAAGGAAATCTAATCACTCCTCCATGTGATATTCTATTATATTTGCACACAGCACTTGTGTCCTCTCTAGATCTTACATTCTTCAAGCCAAGTAACCTCAGTCCCATAAATTCATCTCTATATGGAATGATTTTGAGACCTCTCCCTGATAAATTTTGTTTTTCCCATAAGAATGTTTGCTTCTTGAGGGCAGGGACTACCTTTTCATATTTACATATCATATTTACGTTAACATCATGTGCCACATAGCTTGCACTTAATAGATGCTTTTCCATTCATTTAGCCGTTCATTGTTCGTCATCTTTGTTGCCCTTTTCCAGATGCCCTCCAGTATGTCAATGTCTTTTCCAAAAATATGCCACCCATGTCCAGATGGGATTCTGGCCTGGGAAATGTAGTCAGGGGTTTCACCTCTCTCGTCCTGGGAATAAGAATGATGAGGATGAGTATAAAAAATGCAACCTATCAAGGCATTAATTTGTTTGGTTGCCATGTTATTGTTTTTCCTTTGTTTTCGGAGGGGACACATAACATCATGGGTGAATTGGATTTAAGTGAGGCAGAGTTCCACAAAGTGGTCAGATTCATTCTCTCTTCAAAAATCATTAAAGTCCAATGGCACAACAAATGTCAGGATGACTGGCAATAGCCTCTGATGCAGTGGATGACCTTGGCATCTTTGATGTCTTACCAAGCTCTAAGCATTCCATAGAACCTACATCAGCCACCTACATGGCCATTGGAACAAATTGTTCTCTTCCACCCATTCTGCTGGGGAAAGTCTTCTTATCCTTGTGATAAACATCCCCCTAATTCACCAATGGGTTTGAGGCCCCTTGGTCACATTCAACCTGGTTTAGCCCATCTGCCGAGATGGTTTACCAGGGTATGGCCACTGTGCATGCTACAGCTTCTTGGAGCCACAGGTGAGAGTTGAGTGCCAGGCAGACCCCAAAGGTGGATGAGCAGCCCTGAAAAGGGCTCAGCAAGCCCTCATACCTTGAACACCCTATACACCCCACTTGGATGGATGTTAAATCATAATGAATTTGATGTCCATTAAAACTTAGAAATCCTTTTCATAAAAATATCAATCCACATCTCTCCTATACTGCATTAACTCTCTGTAAGGCTTTACATTTGCTTTGATACTTTAATAGATCCATATTGTTGTTGACATAGGCTTGCCTCGTTTTATTTTGTCTTCTTAGATTCAAGTGATTATTTTTAGCCTGAGGGTGTTTTCTTTTTGATAGTTCAATCACTCTCAGCTTATTGTTATATGTAAATTTGATAATAATCTACGTTCAAATGTTTGAGAAATAAAAGATGCAGAGAACATTAATTAAGCATTTTTTTTTTGTTTTGGTTGAGGACTTTGCCATTGGACTTGACTACCTACTTTTTCTAGCCATATATGAGTCATGCTCCAGAGCCCATACAACTGGTCTACTTGTCATTCCCTAAATGTGTCTTGCCTTTCTTACCTTTGTTCATATCCTCAAAAGGTCCCTTAATGCTGGAATGAATCTCCCACCCATCTCTAACTATTAAAATGCTACCAGTCCTTCAGAGCCTAGCTCAGATGTGAATTCTATCATGTAGATTTTTCTGATTTCCCCACTCAAAAGGAAGGATTCCTCCCTCAGATTATGAGAGAAATTATTCACTCCTCATTTTTTTTTACCACACATAGGAGGTGATTTATTAAGTAATGACATCTATGATTGGCTATAGTGTTAATTCCTTGGATTCCAAGCAACTTCCTTTGGAATGAACACAAAGGAAGACCTTCAAAACAAAACAAAACAAAAAATACTAAACATACCAAAATAGCAATGGATCCTCTTTCCTGATCAAAAATAGCCTAAAAGAGGATATTTTAAAACATGATCTTGCTTTTTATCAGATGTGAATATATAGCATAAGCCCACATCCCTTTTATCAAAATGAATGAGAAACCATTTTGCAAAACAATTTTTTAAGTCACATTTTTCTCAAATATGGCAACGTGCTACCTTTTTCCTATTTGGTATTTTCCATTAATAGGAGGAAAGGATCTCAGTATTGCACATGCTCAACTATTAAATTTTCAGGGCACTGCCAAAATACCTTGTCAAACAAATAGCTAGACATTCCACAGAGAGCTGAAATCTAGAAGGATGAAGTAAAATATAATCATACTAACAGGTATCTGGCTAGAATAATAATGAATTTATTTCCTGTGACATATTCCATGATGAGCAGGTCTTAAATAGTTTAAAAACTATCCAACACTTTAGATCTAAGTCTAAAACTTTTCATCACACCTTGTTAGGTCTTGAATTATTTGTTCATTTTATCTTGTACTTTACTCTTTTCATCACATGCAATGATACAGTGGAGAAATCTGGGAAATGAGGGGGAAATAAAACATTGAATTTTTATTTAGGAAACAGAGTTTTGAGATGCAGCTTTTTCAATTATTAACAATATACCTTGGGCCTCCATTTTGTCATATGTAAAATATACATAATACGTGCATTATATCAAACTCACAGAGTTATTATAAGGAAAAAGGAGAGTGCTTCAAAAATGTGAATAATAATATATTAATTTTTATATTTTATATTAATTATATATTAATTTGGGACTTAACTTTTCTCAGTCTTATCTCTACTTTGTTAGTATATCCTTTAGTATTCATTCCTTTTTTCCATTCATGTTGTAACCATGATATTAAAGATTTTCATTGCTTGTTCTGTTGTAATATTCTTCTTCTTAGTCTTCGAGACACCATGTTCTCCCCCTCCCAACATGCTATTGCCAGAATATTCTTCCTAAATTATAGATCTGGTCATCTGCTTTCCTTGTTTAAAAACCTTCAATGACTTTTTGTCAAATAAAACCCATTGCATATTAATAAAATAAAAACTCCTTAATCTAGCTGTCAAGACCCTTCAAAATTTAGACCCCAACCATATTTACAATTTTATTTTTAGCCTCCTTTTCTGATTGATCATCCCTGTCCTGTCCACTGAGAGATTGCTCCCCAATGCTCTGTCAAAGGACCTCTTCTCTTTTATTCTCTGTGTTCTTTAATTCAGTGGCCTCATTGTCCCTCATTAGTTCAATTAACATTTCTATGCAAATTACTTTTATGCAAATTATCTATGTATCCATTTCTTGGTCTCTCTTCTGAGCTCCTTGATTAGTGATGACTATCTATTGGACATTTCAAATTGGGTATTCCATGAGCATTCCAAACTCAATATGTCCAAAATAGTACTTGTTATCTTTTCCCCTAAATCCACTCCAAACACATCTAATTCATAACCCACATACACCTTAGTTTAGAACTTGATTTCAGACATTTTGTTTCCATCACTGGATGGATGAGTTGATCCCTCTAAGAATCTTTTGTGCTACAAAATAGAGAAGAACTGTAATGTGAAGTGTGGCATATTTACCTGGATTCATAAAGACCTAGGTTTGAATCACACTTTAGAGATTTACAAACTGTGTGACCCTCAGCAAGTTACTTTTACCTGAGTGTGGCTCAGTTTCTTCATATGCAGAATGAGGTCTATATTTAATGATCTCTAAGGTCTTTTCCAGATCTGATCCTATGAAAGTTGCTGAGTAATCTCTTGTGGGGGAAAAAAAAAGAAAGGATGTTGTAAACTGGTTTAAAAGTGATACTGAAGAATGGAAAAGTGAGACACCAATGAGATGACAGAGGTTTTTATAAAAATGTTGATGTAGATCAATGAAGTACTTAAACTCTGATTTATTGCATTTGTGTTTGCTTAATTATATGTGAATAATCCTTAACTCATAAAAAGTTGGCTCTATCAAGTTTCCAGTTATTGGGCAGAGATGGGTGGATAGGAAATGTTTCTTTTTGTCCCATGAATCATAAGGTGTCTTGCAAAAATTAGGAAGTTACACAACTGTGCTGACTATATCCACTTCAAGTTTATGTTGGCCAGAATTAACGAGTTATATATCAATCTTTTTACTTTCCCCTGATCACTCCCTATGCAACTCCCATAGCAGATGTTCAAAATTCTTCTCTTAAATTCTTAAATCACTTATGCTCCTACCTCTCTCCACTTTCTTAGCAGAGAACTCTCTTTTGGTCTTTTGCTCCTGTATCTGAGAAAGAGTTGGCCCTTCTCCTCACCAATGTGAACCCCTTTATTTGTACTTCTGGTCCCATTTTCCCATGCTTTCTGGCACACTGACCCTTCCATCATTCCTTCTCTCCCTAATTTTAAAGTTCTGCATATCCACAGGCAACTTTCCAACTATCTATAAACAAGCTCAGGTCTACCCAACTATTACATACACACACACACACACACACACACACATAGAATATATGTATATATATACATATATATGTACATATATATATCTCCTTGATTTAGCCCTTTGTGAAACCATCATTTATCTCTTCTCTTCTCCATTCACAGCCAAAGTTCTAGAGAGTAAAAAAATAGTATTTACATACTTTGCTTCCATTCTCATTTCTCACTATGCTTCCCCTGAAAGATCTGATCCATAATTAATAAACTTATTCTTATCTTAAACCTTTTTTATCTTATTCCTTCCGATGCTTTGGTTCTCTTCACTGGAGGGAAGATAAAGAGAATATAATCCTCAAATCCCAGAGTATTTGCTAATATAATTAGTTATTCTACCCTTCCTAGAACAATAGGATATATACATGCATACATACATATGTATATGTGTATGAATGTATGTATATGTGTGTATACACACATATATGTGCACACATATGTAATGTGGTAAATAATTCTATCTGTATATGTTACAATTGAAAAGAAATATCCCAAGGATTTCACTTAAATATAGACAACAATAGTTGGTGAATAATTATACTTATCAAATAGAGAAACAGTGTTTAATATAAGCTTTTGCAACAGGTATTCAATATATCCATACAGACAGGCAGTTTAAACACCTATAGAATGAGCACAATGTAGTGAAAAGAACACTAAATCTGGGTTTAAAGCAATCAGTTGTTGGGTTCAAATACTAATTTTGCTTGTTATGTCATTTACCATCTATATACCACATATTCTTCATCTGTAAAGTAATGGAGAGTTGAACAGATAACATTTGAGGTGTCTTCCACTTCTAAATCCTATGAGGTTATCATTGTGTCCTATAAGTTCTTAAAAAATGAGAATAATTTATTCACATGTACTTGTAATGTGTGGAAAACTTACCTTCATGGATATATCTTCCTGGATGGTGGAGGGAAAGCAGTGACTTGTTTGAGCTCTCCCCCAAACTCCTCCAAATACCTATAAAAAATGGTTCTAAACAAATTCTAAAGCAGCAGAACCCACAAAAAGACAGAGTGAAACAAATTTCCAGCCAAAGACAGCCTGGATGTTTGATTGGAAAGGTATATCACACCGGGCTGGGAGAGGAGTAGAGTTTGGCATGGGCGCGCAGGCCGCAGCAACTCTGGAGCAGGCCTCAGAAGACTGAATCGTGGGCACCTGTGGCGGTTTGCAGACTTCTCAACCCACAAACATCAAAGACAACTTAGAAGGTCAGTGGGAAAAGTTTGTGACTGTGGTGAGAGAAGGAGGTAGGTCTCAGCCACCCTGGGGGCCGCGACTGTTTCCTGAGCTTCTGGCCCACAGACTGAGGGGGAATCAAGTGGCTGATCCGAGGGGGGTTGCAGGGATCTCTTTGCCAGTGCTGAGGCAGGAATCTTTTGCTTTACGGGTGCTTGGATCTGGGTCACAGTTCTGAGGGGTGGTCCTGGGGCGAGGAGGAGCGCTGGTGAGGTGGAGCTTGTTGTGGCAGTAGAGAGAAAACACCTTGCCCCTTATCATAGCACCTTGGAAGAACTGAAAATTTTCAGGTCCCTAGAAGTATCTCTGAAAACAGGTGTACAAACCCCCGAAGCTTGGGATAGTACATTCTCCACACTGGAAACAGACTTTTACCTCAACAAAGAGTTTAAAACTCAAGTAATTGGCCGAGATCATGAGTAAGCAGCGCAAAAAGAGTCAGACTATATTATTTTACTTTGGTGACAAAGAAGATCAAAACATACACCCAGAAAAAGACAATGAGGCCAAAGCTCCTACAACCAAAGCCTCCAAGAAAAATATGAATCAGTTCCAAGCCTTGGAAGAGCTCAAAAGGGATTTTGAGAAGCAAGTAAGAGAAGTAGAGGAAAAAATGAGAGTTTTGCAAGAAAATCATGAAAAACAAGTCAACAGCTTGCTAAAGGAGACCCAGAAAAATACTGAAGAAAATAACACCTTAAAAAATAGCCTAACCCAAATGGCAAAAGAGGTCCAAAAAGCCAATGAGGAGCAGAATGCCCTAAAAAGCAAAATTGGACAAATGGAAAAGGAAGTCCAAAAGATTACTGAAGAAAATACTTCCTTAAAAATTAGAATAGAGCAATTGGAAGCTAATGACTTTATGAGAAATCAAGACACTGTAAAAACAAATCCAAAAGAATGAAAAAGTAGAAAACAATGTGAAATATCTCATTGGAAAAACAACTGACCTGGAAAATCACTCCAGGAGAGAGAATTTAAAAATTATTGGACTATCTGAAAGCCATGATCAAAAAAAGAGCCTAGACATCATCTTTCAAGAAATTATCCAGGAAAACTGACCTGATATTTTAGAACCAGAGGTCAAAATAGAAATTGAAAGAATCCACCGATCTCCTCCTGAAAGAGATCCCCAAAGGAAAACTCCTAGGAATATTATAGCCAAATGCCAGAGTTCCCAGGTCAAGGAGAAAATATTACAAGCAGCCAGAAAGAAACAATTCAAGTATTGTGGAAACACAATCAGGATAACACAAGATTTAGCTGCTTCTATGTTAAGGGACCTCAGGGCATGGAATATAATATTCCGGAGGACAAAGGAGATAGGATTACAACCAAGAATCACCTGCCCAGCAAAACTGAGTATAATCCTACAGGGGAAAAAATGGTCATTCAGTGAAATAGAGGACTTTCAAGCATTCTTGATGAAAAGATGAGAGCTGAATAGAAAATTTGATTTTCAAATACAAGACTCAAGTGGAACATGAAGAGGTAAACAGGAAAGAGAAAATCATAAGAGACTTATTAAGGTTGAACTGTTTACATTCCTGCATGGAAAGATGATATTTGTAACTCATGAGACTTTTGTCAGTATTAGAGTAGTTGGAGGGGAAAAAATTATATGTCCGTATATATAGATATAGATAGATAGATAGAGGGCACAGGGTGAGTTGAAAATGAAGGGGTCATATCTGGAGAATAAAATTAAGGGATGAGAGAGAATTATACTAGGAGAAGGAGAAATGGAGAGGTAGAACGGGGTAAATTATCCTACAAAAAGAAACAGAAGAAAAGGCTCTTACAGTGGAGGGGAAATGGGGGAAGGTGAGAGGGAATGAGTGAATCTTATTCTCATATAATTTGACTTAAGGAGGGAATAACATACACACTCAATTGGGTATGGAAATCTGTCTTATCCTACAGGAAAATTGGGGGGGGGGAAGGAGACAAGAGAGTAGGGGGATGATAGAGAAAAAGCCAGATTGGGAAAGGGGGTAATCAGAAGCAAGTACTTCTGAGGAGGGTCAGTCAAAGGAAAGAATAGAATAAATGGGGGTGGGTGGGATAGGATTAAGGGAAAGAGTTAGTTTTTCACAGCATGTCTACCATGGAAGTATTTTGCATAACTTCACATATATAACCTATATTTAATTGCTTGCCTTATCAATGAGGATGGGTGGGGAGGGAGGAAGGGAGAAAATTTGGAACCCAAAGTTTTAAAAACACATGTTTAAAAAAAAGTTTTCACATGCAACTGGGAAATAAGAAATACAGGAAATGGGGTACAGAAATCCATCCTGCCTTACATGAACTGTTAAGGGGAAGGGGATAAGAGAAGGGGGGGGAGAGTTAGAAGGGAAGGCAGACTAGGGGAAGGGGTATTCAGAATGCATGCCATCTTGGGGTGGGGGAGGGGTGAGATGGGGTGAAAATTTGGAACTCAAAATTTTGTGGAAGTAAATGTTGAAAACAAAAAAAATAAAAATTACCATGGATATATCTTCCTACTTCGATTTCAGCCAAAATGTGCTTGAGAAATCAAACTATTTCATTAGATATATCACAACTTTAAAAGAGTCTTTCTACTTCCATTCATTTACAGTTAGATTATTCTTGTTCCAGGGTTGAAAAAAATAAATGTGAGACTTTTTAGTTTAGAATTCCTGCCTCATTTTCCATCACAGTTACTATGATATCTATGTATTTTCTGTATGCATTAATATAGAAATTTAAAAACTTATTAGTGCAAAATCCACCTTAACTTTCAAATGGGATGAGTTTAGAATAACAATACTGGATTAAATATTCGTAGTGTAAGAATTTTGTTTAAGAAGCTTAACTGCAGTTACTTATTTTTTTAAAAATCTTATTATACAAATCAAAGTTCAGATTCAGAAAAAAATTACCTAAAGTCCAATGTTTTTCACTCTGATGCTGTTGAAACCATTCCATAGATAATGCCAGTAGCTGAATATTCTCAGGGAACATATAAGAAAAAAGAAGTGGAGTAAGGAGGACAAGAAGAAATAAGACCACTTATTACTTACATGAAAAATAATGTAGGCTTCTATACATTCTAAAAGAGGGGGCTTGCACATATATAAGTATATTTGCAACATGTACAAAATGAATACTAAGTTATTAACTGAAATATATAATCAAAGTCCAACTTTCCTAGAGCTGGTGACTCAGTAATGGAAGAGATGTATGAAGGAAGTTTTGGAAGTAGGAAGGAAAATAAAGTGGTAAATGGATCACCCAAAATATTTGCTCTATTAAGCTTTGGGCTGAATAATCATCCTCTGGTAGAGTTCTCTATATATTTAAGAAATGAGGTCCTTATCAGAGACACTTGCTGTAAAAAGTGTTTCCCAGCTTTATGGTTTCCTTCTGATCGTGGTTGCATTGATTTTGTTTATGTGGAACCTTTTTTTTTAACTTAATATAATCAAAATCATCCATTTTACATTTAGTAATGTTCTCTATCCCTTGTTTGGTCTTAAGTTCTTCCCTTGTCCATAGATCTGACAGGCAAACTATCCCTTGCTCTCCTAATTTGTTTATAGTATCATCCTTTATGTCAAAATCATGTGCTTCCTCACCTTCTACTTCCCTTTAGGGTAAGAAAGATTTCTATACCTTATTGAGTGTGTATGTTATTCCCTCTTTGAGCCAATTCTAATGAGAGTAAGTTTCAAGTGATGGCCACCCCCACCCCCAATCTCCCATTTTACAGTAATAGGTCTTTTGCAACTCTTCTTTTGAGATTCTTTACCCCATTCTACCTCTTCCTTATAATTTTAACTTTTTATATCATCCCATCAAAGTCAACATATATCCTCACCCTCTCTCTATGTATATACTTCTTCTAATTGCCCTAATAGTGATATAGTTCTTAAAAGTCACAAGTATCATCTTCTCATGCAGGGATATAAATACTTTAGCCTTATCAAATACCTTATGATTTCCCATTCCAGTTTACCTTTTTATGCTTCTCTTCAGTCTTGTATTTGGAAATTAGATTTTCTGTTCAGGCCTGGTCTTTTCCTCAAGAATGCTTGAAAGTCCTCTATTTCATTAAATAATCCATTTTCCCTCTGAAGGATTATGCTCAGTCTTGCTAGGTAGGTGATTCTTGGATGAAATCCTAACTCTTTTGATTTTTGGAATTCTTATTACAAGCCCTATGATCCTTTAATGTAGAAGCCATTAAATTCTTTTTGATACTGACTGTGGCTCCATTATATTTGAATTGTTTCTTTCTGACTGCCTATATTTTTTCTCCTTGATCTGGGAGTTCTGGAATTTGGCTAAAATTTTCCTGGGAGTTTTCATTTTAAGATCTCTTTCAGGAAGTGATTTTGATCATGGCTTTCAGGTACTCCAATAATTCTTAAATTATCTCTCCTGGATCTGTTTCTAGGTGAGTTGTTTTTCCTATGAAATATTTCATATTTTCTTCTATTTTTCATTCTTTTGATTTTGATTGATTGTTTCTTGATTTCTCATGTAGTTGTTAGTTTTCACTTGCCGAATTCTACCTTTTAAGGAGTTGTTTTCTTTGGTGAATTTTTCTACATTTTTTTTTTCATTTTTTGTGCTTCCTTTACCAAGGTATTGACTCTTTTTTTCATGATCCCCTTGTACCATTCTAACTTCTTTTCCTATTTTTTTCTTCTACCTCTCTTATTTGATATTTTAAAATCCACTTTGAGCTCTGATAGGAATTCTTTTGGAGCCTGAGATTTATTTCTATTTTTCTTTGAGGCCTTGTATGTAGATGTTTTAACATTATTGTCCTCTTCTGAGTTTGTGTTTGCTCTTCCCTGTCACCACAGTAACTTTCTATAGTCAGGTTCTTTGTCTTTCTTTTCTTCCTTTCTTTTTGCTAATTTTCCTGCCTGTTTTATAAATTTTAAAGTTTAGTTCTGCTCTTTTGTTAGAGGGGGTACTTTCCCAAGCTCTTGTGCTAGAGGTGCAGAACCTCACCAGTGGCTACTGCCCCTGGGCCTCAGGGCCTAGCCCCTGACCTATGCACAAGGCCAAGGGGCCTGACCAACTGCCCCAGGGCTACGTGGTCTCACTGCTGACCTGTTTCCGGACTCAGGACCTCACCACTGGTTTGCTAGGGTGTGGCCTACTGCTGGTCTGCCATAATGTTGCCTGTACTGGACTGTACTCTCCTTTTACCCAAGTGAGATAGACCTTTTCTTCAAACCTTCTAATTTGTCTTGGCCTGAAAAGAAATTGTTTTTATATTGTCCTTTTATGGCTTCTGCTGCTCCAGAATTCATTCTGAGGCATTATTTTACAGTTCATTGGTGGCAAATTTGGGAGTTCAGATGAATTCCTGCCTTACTCTGCCATCTTGGCTTTGCCCTCTCTTAGGTATATTTTTGTTCTGTCATTTTTTTTTCAGTTGTGGCAACATTCAGAGACACGGTTTATAGTATTGCATTTGTTCGTCTGGGCCAGAACTCTTGCAAACATCAGAATTGACTTGATGAAAATGATGGGGAAATTCAGAAGCTGCTAAATGAGAAATTAGAAAGGTATGTGTGGCAGCCTATATCAAGACAGAGACAGGATGTAAATGTCAAGTGAAGGACTATAAATAGGCCCTTTGAGCTGGAACATAGTGAGAGATAAAACTGTTAGTGGGGAAATGACAGACTTTCATATCCATGGTAGACTACATCTTCAATATCAGGCAATTGGCTAGAAATTGTTGTGAATACAAGATTCCACTCATCATTTGTTGATTAAAAATATGAACAAGTCTTTCATTTGGTAGGCAAGATTCTTTCTTAAAGGTTCTTTTCCAAAAAAGGTGTCTCTTCTCATATAGCATAATTCATTAAGATGATTTGAAAGAGATAACAGTAGATCCTCTGATCATTAATATTGGACAATCATAAAACCAGGAGATAGATGTTTGACAAAGGTATTTGCCACTGTCATGGAGAATGTACAGCGCAGACTAAAACTGGAAGAGGGATTCCAAGTGAATGGTGACATCTTGCAGCTGCCTTGTCAGCTAATGATATCTTGCTGTTCACATCAAACCCTGGAACACTGCAGTTCTTCCTGGAAGACATCCATAAGCACTCAAAATAATTTGACCAAACTGTGTAGGAAAAGTCAGGTGGCTCAACAATATCTATTATAAAAATTAGGATGTAGTTAGATAGACATGCTATAGAACTTACCCACAAGTACATGTATCTCAAACAGATAATGGAAACGAACAGAGAGATACTCAATATTAAACAGGAGGAGGAAAGCAGGCTGTATTGCCTTTGAGAAATTGTGAAACTCTTTTAATGACCTCCAACTTTCCTGAGAAACAGATGTACATCATTTTAATACCAACAATCTATCAGCATTGTTGTGTGAATATGAGTCATGGAAGACTAAAGTTGATGAAGAAATAAAAATGAATATTCCTTGGGTAGGGGTGAGGGTGGGTGGCAGCTAGGTGGCACAGTAATTAGAGTGGTAGGCCAGAAGACAAGAAGATGAATCTTCCTGAGTTTAAACCTAACCTCAAACACTTGTGTGGCCCTTGGCAAGTCACTTAACCCGGTCTGCCTCAGTTCCTCATCTATAAAATGAGCTGGAGGGGGTAAAAATGGCAAACCACTACAATATCTTTGCCAAGAAAACCCCAAATGGGGTCATGAAGAATTAGACATGACTAAAACAGCTGAAAAACACAACAATCCCTCAGGGACAATAGAGAGGATATGGTGAATGTAAGTAGATTATACTATATAAGCATTAAGAAGCCATGAAGAGCAACTGGAGCAAAAGATGTCATCGAAGGAATGAATGGTTGAAAAAAGAAGATAGGTTGGAACATGGTGAAGATGAGATATAGATGGTGAACAACTTGTGTACTCCACTAGCTTACTTACTTGGGAACAAAGTGAGGAAAGCCTCCAACACATAAGTGGACATCTTATAGAAAACTCATAGGAGCGGCAGCTAGGTGGCGCAGTGGATAGAGCACCGGCCCTGAAGTCAGGAGGACCTGAGTTCAAATCTGTCCTCAGACCAAACACTTGACACTTAGTAGCTGTGTGACCCTGAGCAAGTCACTTAACCCCAATTGCCTAAAAAAAAATCTCATAGGGTGGAATGAATGACACTAACATAGAGTGGCCAGGCCTGGATTGGCTGTAATTGGAATTCTTGGCAGGAATATTCACATTAGTGAGTTCAAAGTTCCATTTGCGCACAAGTAGAGTTTAACTCAGATGCTTGCTTGTTCCCATTCTGTATTTATTGATGAATTCTTTATGCTCTTGAGCATGAAACTTTTTTTGTAAAGATTCTTGTGTATTGTAGAAAATAGTCAACAGTTTAATACTTCCAATTGGCTGTCTTCATACATTTATCTATTAATTCTAGTTTTATCAACACTAAATTCAAATATTTAATTCTCTTTTTTGTTTAACTTTACATTATAATTGCCAAGTTCTAAGACAGTTCTAAGATAATCTTCTGTTAATGCCTTAGTGATTTTAGTTAACTTTTAAAAATACTTAGTCAATATGCCGTTGTATGTAAATATTTAGTATTGATACAATTTCTTTGCTTGTAGCACCATTAAGCATAATAAAGTTTCTCTGTTTATCTCTCTTAGTGCTGTGTTTTTGTTTCCACTCAGTCTGAAATCACTACTGAATTTTTGGAGTCAGATAATGTTGTGGTTTAATATTACCTTTAACATCAAATAAAATCTCCTTTGGTATTTAAAGACTTTCATCTTCATCTCTCCTCTACTCCTCCCAAATCAATACCCTTTCCCTTGGGTTCCCTGTCTCAGATGGTGAGCTTTTGCTTGTCTTTCCCTGAATCAGGACTCCAGCTCTTCCTGACCAACTCCATACCATGCTCCATACCATTCAGTCCATAATATTCTTTTCTCACTGGAATCCTGGACTCTGCCCTTGGAATGTGGGACTCTGATAGGTGATCTTTTGCTTTATTTTGATTGAAACAAATGCTCTATGGTACTTCCAAAGCATCATACCATGTCATGGTATGCCTGATCACTGCTCAGCTCCCATCTAGCTCCTCTTTATGTATTATCTTCCCCAGTTAAAATGTAAGCAACTTAAGGATAGATGTGGTTTTGCTCACTTATATTTGTATCCCCAGTCTTAGCACAGTGCCCAGAAAATAGTAAGTACTTAATAAATTCACTGTCAGTCTGTCTACCTGCTTATCTGCCTGGCTAGCTATGCCTGGTTTGTATTTATATGTCTAGCACAGTATCTGCAACATAGGAAGAACTTAATAAATGGTCTAGCTAATCAGCTGTCTGCTTGTTTATCAATCTATGTTTAAAATATTTCTTCATAGCCAGTACCAAGCAGTTTTGATGATTGCTGCTTTATAATACAATTTTAGATCTGGAATGGCTAGGCCGCTTTCCCCTGCATTTCTTCTCATTAGTTCCCTTGATATTCTGGACCTTTTGTTTTTTTCCAAATGAATCTTGTTATTATTTTTTCTAACTCTATAAAATAATTTTTGGTAGTTTGATTGGTATGGCACTGAATAAGTAAATTAGCTTAGGTAGAATTGTCATTTTATTATATTAGCTCAGCCTACCCATGAGTGACTGATGCTTTTCCAACTATTTAGATCTGACTTTATTTGTGTGAAAAGTGTTTTGTAATTGTGTTCATATAGTTCTTAGGTTTGTTTCGGGAGGTAGACTCCTAAATATTTTATAATGTCTACAATAGTTTTAAATGGAATTTCTCTTTCTATCTCTTGCTGTTGGGCTTTGTTGGTAGTATATAGAAATGATGATGATTTATGAGGATTTATTTTATGGCCTGCATCTTTGCTAAAGTTCTTTATTATTTCAAGTAGTTTTTTACTTGATTCTCTAGGATTCTCTAAATATATCATCAGCAAAGAGTGATAGCTTTGTTTCTTCTTTGTCTATTCTAATACCTTCAATTTCTTTTTCTTCTCTTATTGCTAAAGTTAATGTCTCCAGTACCATATTGAACAACAGTGGTGATGATAGACATCCTTGTTTCCACCCTCCAATCTTATTAGAAATGTTTCTAGCTTGTCTCCATTACATATGATGCTTGGTGAGGGTTTTAGGTAGATGCTATTTATTATTTTAAGGAAGACTCCATTTATTCCTATGCTCTCTAATGTTTTTAATAAGAATGGGTGTTGTATTTTGTCAAAAGCTTTTTCTGTATCTATTGAAATGATCATGTGGTTTCTGTTAGGTTTCTTGTTAATCTGATCAATTATGCTGATAGTTTTCCTAATATTGAACCAGCCCTACATTCTTGGTATAAATCCTACCTGGTCATAGTGTATTATTCTTGTGATAACTTGCTGTAATCTATTTGCTAATATTTAATTTTTTGCATCTATATTCATTAGGGAATTTGTTCTATAATTTCCTTTTTCTGTTTTGACTCTTCCCAGTTTACATATCAACACCATATTTGTATCATAAAAAGAATTTGGTAGGACTCTTTCTTCACCTATTTTTCCAAATAGTCTATATAGTATTTATAATTAATTGTTCTTTAAATGTTTGATAGAATTTGCTTGTAAATCCATTTGGCCCTGGAGATTTTTTCCTAGGGAATTCATCAATGGCTTGTTCAATTTCTTTTTCTGAGTGATTTAACTATTTTACTTCCTCTTCCGTTAAGCTGGGCACTTCATATTTTCATAAACATTTATCCATTTCACTAATATTATAAAATTTATTGGCATATAGTTGGGCAAAAATTCCTAATTATTGTTTTAATTTCCTCTTCCTTGGTGATGAATTCACCCTTTTCATTTTTGATACTGGTAATTTGGTTTTCTTCTTTCTTTTTTTTTTAAATTAAATTGTATTATAAAGCAGCAATCATCAAAACTGCTTGGTACTGGCTAAGAAATGGAGTGGTGGATCAGTGGAATAGGTTAAGTATGCAAGACACAGTAGTCAATGACTATAGTAATCTATGATTTCATAAACCCAAAGACCCTAGTTTCTGGAATAAGAACTCACTCTTTGACAAAAACTTCTGGGAAAACTGAAAAAGAGTATGGCTCTTTCAGAAACTAGGCATGAATCAAAATCTCACATCGTATACCAAAATAAAGTCAAAATAGGTTCATGATTTAGATATAAAGGCTGATACTGTAAGCAAACTGGGAGAGCAAGGAATAGTTTACCTATCAGATTTATCGAGAACAGAAGAATTCATGACCAAACAGGAGATAGAGAACATAACGAAAAACAAAATGGATAACTTTAATCATATTATATTGAGAAGTTTTTGCACAGAGCAAATACAACCAAGATTAGAAGGAAAGTAGAAAATTGGGAAAGAATTTTTACAACCAGTGTCTCTGATAAGGGTCTCATTTCTAAATATATGGAGAATTAAGTCAAATTTATAAGAATATAAGTCACCCCTCAATTGATAAATGGTCAAAGGATATGAACAGGCAGTTCTCAGATGAAGAAATTAAAGCCATCTATAGTCATATGGAAAAAATGCTCTAAATCAATATTGATTAGAGAAATGTAAATCAAAACAACTCTGAGGTACCACATCACTCCTATCAGATTGATCAACATGACAAAACAGGAAAATGATAAATGTTGGGGAAGATGTGGGAAAATTGGAACACTAATGCATTATTGGTGGAGTTCTGAAATGATCCAACCATTTTGGAGAGCAATTTGGAACCATGCCCAAAGGGCTATAAAAATGTGCATACCCTTTGACCCAGCAATAGCACTTCTAGGGCTATATCCCAAAGCGATCATAAAAATGGGAAAAGGACCCACGTGTACAAAAATATTTATAGCAGCTCTTTTTGTGGTGGCAAAGAATTGAAAATTGAGGGGATGCCCATCAATTGGAGAAGGACTGAATAAGTTGTGGTATATGAATGTAATGGAATACTATTGTGGCATAAGAAATGATGAGCAGGTAGACTTCAGAAAAATCCTGGAAAGACTTATATGGACTGATGCTGAGTGAAATGAGCAGAACCAGGAGAAAGTTGTACAAAGTAACAGCCACGTTGTGCGATGACTAATATTGATAGGCTTAACCCTTCTCAGCAATACAAGGATCTAAGACATCTCCAAAGGTCTCAATGATGGAAAATGCTATCCACGTCCAAAGAAAGAATTATGGAGTTTGAATGCAGATTGAAGCATGGTATTTGCTATTTTTTTTCTTCTGTTGTGTTTTGTTTCCTCTTTCTGTTGGTTCCTCCTATTGGTTCTAATTCTTCCTTACAACATCACTAATGTGAAAATATGTTTAATAGGAATATATATATATATATATGTATAGCCTATATTAGATTGTGCGCCGTCTTGGGGAAGGAGATGGGGAGGGAGGGGGAAGAAAATTTAAAACTCAAAAGCTTATTGAAGTGATTGCTGATAATTCAAAATAAATTAATTAAAAATTTAAAAAATGTATGTATTTCTTCAACCTAACTTTAGGACATTATTACCCTTTACAAATTCTAGTACAAAAGTTCTTAATCTTTGTGTGTGTGTGTGTGTGTGTGTGTGAGTGAAAGAGAGAGAGACAGAGAGACATCCCCTTACAAGTCTTGTGATACCTATGGACTCATTCTCAGAAAAGCATTTTTAAATACTTAAAATAAAATAGAATTACAACAGAAGTCAATTATATTGAAATTCTGTTATAAAAACTTTTAAAAATAAATCACAGACCTCAAGTTAAGAGTCTCTGCTTCCAAGTAGACACAATGATTTTTTGATGTTCTTTCCAAATAATAACCTATCTCCTGTCTCTGTACCTTTGCATAGACTGTTCCCCATGTCTGCTGTATACTGCCTCTTAATCTCTGCTTCCTACTAACCTTAGTTTCCCTTGAAATTTAACTCAAATGAGACCTTTTTCCAAGAAGTCTTTCTTGATCCCACCTGAAGTTATTGCATTTTCTCCAAATGATACCCTGTATTTACTTCATAAAATTTTTATGTGTAAATGTTGATTCCTCTGATAGAGTGTAAGCCCCTTGAGGTATTGTTTAATTTTTCAACTTTATATTCCTAGCAACTAGCACAGTGTCTTGTGGATAGTATGCACTTAATAACTGCTTTTTGATTGATAAATTGTATTTAAGTCTCACACTTTTAAACTGTACTGTTGTGTTTTGGGTTTATTTCTTTTAGGATTAAGAATAATGTAATAATAATAGCAGGCATTTATATAATACTTCAAGTATTTGCACAGAATTTTACATACATTAATTCATTTGAATCTAGCAATTCTATAAGGTAGTTATTATAGGTTTGGTTATCCCCATTTTGCAGATGAGGAAACTTGGCCTTGGAAGATTTAAGTTCTCTTTCTAAGAACACATAGCTAGTAAGTTTCAGTGAACAGATTTGAATCCAAACTCCCTGCTTCCAGATCTAGCAAACTACTTTTATACCACAAGGAGAATTTTTTTTTAAATCCATTCTGATTCTCCTAGCCTTCTTGTTGGTGTTGTTGTAGAGCTGGGCACTTTTCAAGTTGTTTTGATCTTATAAGAAGATAGCAAAGAACTAGAAGCAGAGTGAGTGTTCAGTGATTGACAATTGGCTGACTGAACTATCACATATTAAACACACTTAGCATAATACCTGGCATATTGTTGTTATTGTTGTTGTTTAGTCCTTTAGGCATGTTTGACTCTTCCTGACCCTGTGGACTGTAACACACCATTGCTGTCCATGGAGTTTTCTTGGCGAAGATACTGGAGCGGTTTGCAATTTCCTTCTCCAGTAGATTAAGGTAAACACTGTTAAGTGACTTACGGGG